>NC_025998.2:106220219-106335638 GCF_000442705.2 Elaeis guineensis
CATTGTATTTCAAAATATCAAATCTATCTGATGGATTACCCTGGCCAAGGTTTTGCTAAATTGAAATACAGCGACTCATTCTTCTCCAACTCTTGGAGTGGTCAATCCCATCTCGATCACACTCTGACTTTGCAAGTACTTGACTATGCCAGAAGCCTTCCGTCCCTGAATTAAAAATTCAGTTAGTCCAGTACCAAAGCACAGTGAGTTGCTTGCAAGTCACTGAGGCGATCTCAGGTCTAAAGGACACTTATACCTATATCCCATCATAGATATTCTCGACAGTAGAATACTCTGGAGTTGGTCACATTCAATGATGATGTACCCTTATACCTCACCTGTATGCCATACCAGTGTCTCCACACTCCTTGGTTAAGAGGACAACCAACCCATATGGCCTACAGCGACCTATGCTCGATAGAACTGTCGTCCTTATTAACAGCCTATCATTTGGTCGTGAACAGTTTAAGGACTAATCAATAAATCCTCTCTTTATCGAACTTAAATAGTCCTAAGGACTTCATCATAACAACGGAGTTCATTAGAAGATGAAAGCTTATGATGAAAATGCCAAATATATTTTATTTATTAATAAATCAATTACAATACTTGGTTGCTCAACCGTCAACAGCTTGATGATTGGCTTTTTGGGACACATTTCCCAACAACTCCCACTTGTCCTAAAGCCACTCGGCACAGTATCTAATACCCATCTTCGACTTGTGGTTGTCGAACTCCTTTATTGCTAGGGCTTTAGTGAAGGGTCAGCTAGGTTCTCCTTTCCGTCGATCTTCTGAAGGTCGACATCACCTCGATCCACGATCTCTCGGATCAGATGGAAGCGGCGCAAGATGTGCTTCGTCCGCTAATGTGCTTTGGATTCCTTCACCTGAGCTATGGCACCAGTGCTGTCGCAGTAGAGCAGGACTGGACCATCGAGGGAGGGTGCTACTCTGAGCTCGTTGATGAATTTTCTCAGCCACATAGCTTCCTTCGCGGCATCTGATGCTGCGATATACTCCACTTCACAAACAGAGTCTGCCACAGTATGCTACTTGGAACTCTTCCAGCAGATGGCTCCACCATTCAGAGTAAAGATATAACCCGACACGCTCCTGCTGTTATCATGGTCAGATTGGAAGCTGGAGTCTGTGAACCCCACAAGTTTCAGATCTGACTCGCCATAAACCAACCATTGGTCCTTAGTATTTCTCAAATACTTAAGGATGGCTTTAACCACTTTTCAGTGATCTTCTCCAGGATCAGATTGGTATCTACTCACTACTCCTAGTGAGTATGCCACATCTGGTCTTGTACATATCATGGCGTACATGATAGATCCCACGGCTGAAGTATATGGGACTCTACTCATACGCTCTCTCTCTTCAGGAGTTGTCAGATAATCCTTCTTAGAGAGAGAAATTTCATGGCCTATCGGTAGATAGCCCTTCTTGAAATTCTCCATGCTGAACCTCTTCAGCACAGTGTCTATGTACATGGACTGGGATAACCCAAGCATCCTTTTAGATCTATCCCTATAGATCTTCATCCCTAGGATGTAGGATGCTTCACCCAAGTCCTTCATGGAGAACTGTGATGACAACCAAACTTTTATTCCCTGTAGTGCGGGGATGTCATTCCCGATTAAGAGAATGTCATCCACGTACAAGACAAGGAATACCACAACTGGACCATTTGCCCATTTATAGATGCAGGGCTCTTCTCCATTCTTAATGAAGCCATACGTTTTGATCACCTTATCAAAATGCATGTTCCAACTCTGAGAAGCTTGCTTCAGTCCATAAATGGATCTCTGAAGCTTGCACACCTTGGACTCATCTGTGGATGTAAACCCTTCAGGTTGTATCATATACACCTCTTCAGTCAGCTCTCCATTCAGGAAACCTATCTTTACATCCATCTGCCAGATCTCATAATCCAGATGGGCAGCTATTGCAAGCATTATCCGAATAGATTTGAGCATTGCCACAGGGGAAAACGTCTCGTCATAGTCAATACTATAACGTTGATGATACCCCTTGGCAACCAGACGGGCTTTATAGGTCTCCACCTTTCCGTCTGCACTCCTCTTCCTTTTGAAGACCCATTTACACCCAATGGGTTTAACCCCTTTAGGTGGGTCAACCAATGTCCATACATCGTTGACCTTCATGGACTCCATTTCGGATTTCATGGCTTCAAGCCATTTCTCGGAATCAGGTCTCTGCATAGCATCCATATAGGTGATCGGATCCTCATTATTCTCATCAAGTTCAATGGGATCACCGTCCCGGACCAAGAAACCGTAGTATCTGTCTGGCTGATGCGGTACTCTACCGGATCGTCTTAATGGTACAGGTATATTGGGCTCCGAATCTGATCTAATCATATCCGACTTAGGTTCAGCTATTGGTGTCGGTCCTTCTACCTGTTGAACTTCATCAGGTTCAACCTTAGAGGCAACGGTTCCTTCACCAAGGAACTCCTTTTCTAAAAAGATTACCTTAAGGCTGACGAACACCTTTTGTTCATCAGCATGGTAGAAAAAATATCCTTTTGTCTCTTTGGGGTACCCTATGAATGAGCATTTGTCAGACCTAGGTCCAAGTTTGTCTGTGACTAATCGTTTGACATAGGCCGGGCACCCCCAGACCCTAAGGTGTGAAAGTGCTGGCTTACGTCCCATCCATATCTCATATGGAGTCTTAATTACAGACTTACTTGGAACCCTATTTAAAAGATAACAGGCCGATTCGAGTGCATATCCCCAGAAAGATATCAGCAAGCTAGCAAAACCCATCATGGATCGGACCATGTCTAACAGAGTCCGATTCCTCCTTTCAGACACACCATTATGCTGTGGTGTTCCTGGAGGAGTCCATTGAGAGAGAATCCCATTCTCTCTTAGATATGTGAGAAACTCACTAGAAAGGTATTCTCCTCCTCGATCAGATCAAAGAGTTTTAATACTTTTCCCAGTTTGTTTTTCTACTTCACTTTGAAATCGTTTGAACATTTCAAATGAATCCGACTTATGTTTCATCAGATAGACATATCCATATCGGGATAGGTCATCCGTGAAAGTTATGAAGTAGAAATATCCACCTCTAGCACTGATGCTCATGGGCCCGCATACATCAGTATGTACTAGGCCCAAGAGCTTAGTAGCTCTCTCACCTTTTCCAGTAAAAGGTGACTTGGTCATTTTATCAAGAAGACAGGACTCACAGGTTGGAAGTGATTCACAATCACTGACTTCGAGGATTCCCTCTTGAGTCAACCTGTTTATTCTATTCTTATTTATATGACCTAGCCTACAGTGTCATAAGTAGATATCTAACACACTATCTAATCTAGGATGCTTGCCAGTAGAATAGACTCTTATCAGGCTTGATCTTTTTGGTCTGGCTCTGCACAGATGTCCCAGCCCGAACTTGCACCTTCTTAACTTTCTTCTTCTTGTTCTTCTTCCTTTCTCAAAGGGTCGAGAACCAGAAGATGAACCTCCCACTGAGTTCACCGACTCCTTGAGGAGTTGGTGATCCTTCTCAAAGTTCTGAAGCAACCCCAATAATTCGTGGTAGTTTACTTCAGGCTTTGTCATTCTATAATGAGTGAGGAATGGGAGATAAGACTTGGGCAAAGAGTTCAGTATTGCATCTTTCCTAAGCTGCTCATGCAAGGGAAAGTCAAGCTTGCTCAATCATTCTATCAGCTCGATCATGTACAATACATGATCAGTGACAGAGGCACCATCCTGCATTTTGGTGTTGAAGATGGCACAACTAGTCTTGTGCCTCTCCACGTCATCAGGTGTGCCAAAGGCATCCTCCAACACTTGAAGCATGTCCTTTGGCTGAGCCGTCTCGAATCTGCGACTGAACTCGTCGCTCATGGTAGCCAGCATGATACAGCGCATCGTGGTCCAGTCATTGAGCCACTTCTGGTAAGTGTCTCTGACTGTTCCACGTGCATTGGCAGCTGGCTCCTCAGGTGTAGGATCCATTATCACATATAGGATCCGTTCATGCTCCAGGACTATCTTCAACTTTCGGTACCAGCTACTGAAGTTGGATCCCACCAACTTATCATTGTCCAACAATGATCAGAGCGATAGGGAAGTGGCCATATTTGCACAAAGGAGAACCATAACCTAATTAGTAATTGATTCATTAAACCTAAAGATTTAGACTTTAATCAAAAGGTTTCTCCCACTATTTTATTCGAATTGGTAGCCTCTACCTCCAATTCAAAGAATTACCCTAATTCCTTAGCGAGTACTAGAATCCACTTAGACTGCATACAAGCCCAACTTTGGTTGGCCAACCCATGTACATCTAAGGGTAGGTTCATAACCAATTGTTTCTCTAAACAATTTTTAGTAATTTTAATTTTGCCCCAGAAACCTAATCAGTAGGCTTTGGCCTCCACTGTAAGGATCCAGTTAGGTCCAACCATTAACATGATCATACTTGGTGTATCTAACCAATGAATGATTAAGCCCAACTTTGGTTGGCTCACCTAACCACCATTAGAGAGACACTTTCAAGTCATCATATGATGAGTGATAATTCCATTAGTCAACAAGCACCAGGCCTTTGGGTCTGCAATGATTATTGAGTTAATGGACTCATTATCAAACACCTTAATGGGAGGCAATGACTCAGTTATCTCCATAACTTTATCATTTTAAGGATCTAATATTTTTAGAGGATTTAAATAATATAGAGGATGAAGTCAGATGAACCAGCTTATCATGATCCTCCACTGGCTTCACCAAGTCAGCTTAAGGGAGACCAGGGCTGGTCTAGGAGCACCTAAATTAGTCACACTGATTTACCTAGCTGACATGGGTTAGCTCGAATAGTCAAGTGATCCGATCAAAACATAATTTCACCAAGAGGCCAGGTAAGTTCGATCAGTGGGAGGGTCTGCCAAAGCTTGCCTTAGACACCATCAGAAATGGCCAGGTAAGCGGGCTCCCAATTAAAAACCACCGGTCTGATTTACCTTAGACACCAACTGGTTTAATTAGTTTCGATTAGATCAACCTAACAGTTCGTGCTAGACCGCTTAGCCAAGAATCAAGTCCATTTGGTTCTCGTTAAAGACATGGACTTGACCAACTACAACTATTGTAATTGATCTAGAGAATCCTTGACCTAATCTAAGACAACAATTGATTAGATTTAGTCAATTCTCTAATTAAGTCCATCTTTAATCTAACCATAGGTCTAACCTAATTAATGGACCTAATTCTTGCTAACCCATTAACCCAATGTGTTATGATTTGTGTCTTAGGTTCTTCAATTCACAATCCTAGAACCTAATCAAACAACTTCTTAATTCTTAATTAAGTTTTGGGCTGAGGGTTGGGTTCGGCTTTTCAAAAAATAATTTTCATATTTGTAAAATAGTTTTACAATATGATTCTACCAACCATATTGTATGTTTGATTCATAATCAAGATGCAAGTGAAATAAACATGAAACTACTTTAGATCTAATCTAAACAGGTTCATGTAATTGAAACAATTTCAACTTTAAATAATTTCTTTGCACAAAAATTATTAACAAAGAGATTTTATTTCAGATTTAAACATCTTTT
Source organism: Elaeis guineensis (assembly GCF_000442705.2). Lineage (NCBI taxonomy): Eukaryota > Viridiplantae > Streptophyta > Magnoliopsida > Arecales > Arecaceae > Elaeis > Elaeis guineensis. The sequence continues at coordinate 106,225,827 of NC_025998.2, forward strand.
AAATCTGATAAATTATAAATTTAATCTAGATCATATCTAATAAATTTATGATTAAAGATAGATCTACACAAACTAGGACAACCTTTGCACTGTAAGGGGTAAACCTTACAGCAGGACAACCTTGCAGTTTGTGATTGATCTAAAATTTTAATTTCAGATTTAATAATCAAATTATAAATTAGATCTAATCCAAAAATTAATCTAAGCATGTATAAATAATCATGTAATAAAGAACCTAGGCTCTGATACCAATTGAAGGAACCAGATCTAGGGTTTCAGGGTTAGATCTTGAAAAAGAGGGTTAGATCTTGAAACTTTTTCAAGATCATACAGCAGAAGACTAAAATAAATCAAAATTTATTTTCTAAGATCAAAAAATCCCTAGATCTAAGATCCTATTACATGATTATTACATGGTATTAAATTAAAAATTAAAATATATAAATATAGCATGAACTACATGTTGATCATATCAACATGTTTCTATACTACATCTAATGTATGTATTAAACAATAGATCAGATCTATTACCTTGCAAGTTAGACGTTCTAACCTTGTTGATCTGGGCTTGAGGATGATGTTGCAAGCCGCACATGCATCCGGCCTCTAGGAGTCGTCCACACGAGCCCACGAATCTCGATCAGAAGTCCTGCTTCAGGAAATCAGCACAGTATGCTAGTACTGCGCTGATCCTTCTTTGATGGTTGATCAGGTGCCTCCTTCTTTTTGATTTGGACTCTTCCAAAGATAGAAAGTAAAAGGAGGAGTTTTAGATCTGAGACACTCTCAGGAAACTCAAGATGGAGGGAGAAAAGATATGAAAACAAAAACCCAAGAAGAAGACCCTCTTCTTCTTCACGTTTTTATCTCTAGACACCCAAACTTGCATCTTTTATATCTCCACGACCCAAAGGTATTTCTCTCTGATTTTTAGATGGCACAAAGGTATCTCAAATTTCTAATATTTTCTAAAATTTTATGAAGAAACTCATCTTATACAGAGAGATATGATGGAGTCCTTGTCTAGGTCAAACACCTAGTCAAGGCTTATCCAAACATGGCAAGTTAAGGGACGCCCAACTCTTGAGCACCTCCTTCATATTTTTGTGTATGGATCAATAGAAAAGGGTGCACAATGTAGCCACAAAAATTTAAAAAAAAATTTGGATAAATTTGGTACAAAATTGAAAGAGTTTTGGATTTCTAAAACTCTATCTCATAGAATTCGAAATCCAAACTTATTCCTTTTAGATTTGATCCAAACCACCTTCCATGTAAGAAAGAAGAGAGGAGACCTTTTGTGAACGTGGGAGAGATCTGGGAGAGGGCTTTTGTCACACAAAATAAGTGGAGATTGGTGTTGAATAAGAGAGAGGGCGTGGAGAAGGATTATGTGGCGCAAGGTGGAATCCTAGTCTTACTAAGATTCTGTCTTATGACTTGTTTTAATTTGATTTCCCAAACCAAATCAAATCGAATTAGATCAACCCAATTAAAATAGGTTTTAACCCAATTAAGAACCTAATTTAATCAGATTAAATTAGATTTAAATCTAATTTAATTTTCTAATCAAATTAGAAATTAGATTGACCCAAGTCCTAGTTGAACTAGGATTAGTTTTTTCTTGCACTTGGTTTATCCAATAAACCAATTGGACTTGATCCAATCAAGCCCAAAATAAATCTAATTAAATCATATTTAATTAGACTTAATCTCAGCCCATTGGCTTAATCAAATTAAGCCAATCAGCAATCGAATTGCTAATAGATCCTCCTGCAACACTTGCACTGGGTTAAATGTCAATAGTATTGTTCATTTAACCCTAGAACGATTCTTAATCGTTGATCAACCATCTGATCGGATCATGAAATCTAATGTGTATGATCTCATAGGTCCGAACCTAAGCTGGTAGCATAAGAATAAATTTCTATACCAATCGAAGTGACCATCTAGCAATGGTACCCGACGATCAGATAGGTCGAATGTGTAGAACAACATCCTTAGAACCCATGCGGATATAGTTTTCATATAATTCATCCCCTTGACCAAAATGATCATAGGACACCCCAGAGTTTAACTGTCAACTCTGATCAGGTTGTCCACATTGTATTTCAAAATATCAAATCCATCTGATGGATTACACTGGCCAAGGTTTTGCTAAATTGAAATACAGCGACTCATTCTTCTCCAACTCTTGGAGTGGTCAATCCCATCTCGATCACACTCTGACTTCGCAAGTACTTGACTGTGCCCAGAAGCCTTCCGTCTCTGAATTAGAAATTCAGTTAGTCCAGTACCAAAGCACAGTGAGTTGCTTGCAAGTCACTGAGGCGATCTCAGGTCTAAGGGACACTTATACCTATATCCCATCATAGATATTCTCGACAGTAGAATACTCTGGAGTTGGTCACGTTCAATGATGATGTACCCTTACATCTCACCTGTATGCCATACCAGTGTCTCCACACTCTTTGGTTAAGAGAACAACCAACCCATATGGCCTACAGTGATCTATGCTCGATAGAAGCTGTCGTCCTTATTAACAGCCTATCATTTGGTCGTGAACAGTTTTAAGGACTAATCGATAAATTCTCTCTTTATCGAACTTAAATAGTCCTAAAGACTTCATCATAACAATGGAGTTCATTAGAAGATGAAAGCTTATGATGAAAATGCCAAATATATTTTATTTATTAACAAATCAGTTACAACACTTGGTTGCTCAACCGTCAACAGCTTGACGATTGGCTTTTTGGAACACATTTTCCAACATCTGATTAGGTTACAACCTCTTATGTATGTGACCCTATAGGTTCGAACCTAAGTCAGTAGCATAGAAACTAATTTCTGTACCAATCAAAGTAACCATCTAGCAATAGTTCCCGATGTCCAGATAGGTCGAATGTATGCAAAGCAACATTCTAAGAATCCTGACCCATGGTTACCAAATAATTCATCCTTTTGACCAATAATGCTCAAGACGACTTCAAGTATGCTGTCAACACTCATATAAGTTATCTCTATTATGTCTCAAAATTTTGCAAATCTCGTGACTCCTCACGAGGATTACCCAGGCCTAGGTTTTGCTAAATTGAAACATAGCGAGACATTCTCTTCCTGAAGTTAATCAGGAGTGATCAATCCCATTTTGACTCACACACTGACTTTACAAATACTTGACTGTACTAAAAAATCTTTCAAATCTATATTAAAAATACAGACAGTCCGACACCAAAGCATAGTGAGTTACTTGCAAATCACCGTGGTGATCTCAGGTCAGAGGGACACTTATACCCATTGGCCTTAGCTAACTACTCTTGATAGTAGAGTGTTACATTGGTCATGTTCAATATAGATATACTCCTACATCTAACCTGGATGCCATACCAGTGTCTCCACACTACTTGATTATGAGAACAACCAATGCATATGGCATACAGCGACCTACACTTGATAAGTTATCATCCTTGTTAATAACTTATCATTTGATCATGAACAGTTTAAGAACCATCCGATAAATCTTCCTTTATCGATTGATTATGGTTCTAAGGACTTCATCATAATTTTGGAGTTTATTTAAGGAAGATAAAATTTTTATGATGAACTTGCCAAATAACTATTATTATTAGATAATTCATATACTGCTTCCAATTATCTACCACTTAGATGATCGACTTTAGGACATATTTTTCAATATGTCATTCTATAATGAGTGAGGAATGGGAGATAAGACTTGGACAGTGAGTTCAATATTGCATCTTTCCCAAGCTGCTCATGCAAGGAAAAGCTGAGCTTGCTCAAATGCTCCATCAGCTCGATCATGTACAATACATGAGCAGTGACAGAGGCACCATCCCATATTTTGGCATTGAAGATGGCACAACTAGTCTTGTATCTCTCCACGTCATCAGGTGTGCCAAAGGCATCCTCCAACACTTGAAGCATGTCCTTTGGCTGAGCCGTCTCAAATCTGTAATTGAACTTGTTGCTCATGGCAGCTAGCATGATGCAGCGCACTGTGATCCGATCACTGAGCCACTTCTGGTAAGTATCTCTGACTGTTCCATGTGCATTGGCAGCTGGCTCCTCAAGTGCAGGATCCGTTATCACATATAGGATCCGTTCATGCTCCAGGACTATCTTCAACTTTTGGTACCAGCTATCGAAGTTGGGTCCCACCAAATTTTCATTGTCCAACAATGATCAGAGCGATACGGAAGTGGCCATATCTGCACAAAAAAAAATTATAACCTAATTAGTAATTGATTCATTAAACCTAAAGATTTAAACTTTAATCAAAAAGTTTCTCCCACTATTTTATTTGAATTGGTAGCCTCTACCTCCAATTCGAGGAATTACCCTAATTTCTTAATGGGTACTAGAATCCACTTAGACTGCACACAAGCCCAACTTTGGTTGGCCAATCCATGTACATCTAAGGATAGGTTCATAATCAATTATTTTTTTAAATAATTTTTAATAATTTTAATTTTGCCCCAGTCCCTAATCAGTAGGCTTTGGCCTCCACTGAAAAGGCCTAGTTAGGTCCAACCATTAACATGACCATACTTGGCCCATCTAGTCAATGAATGATTAGGCCCAACTTTGGTTGGCTAACCTAACCATCATTTAGAAAGATGAAGTTAAGAAATCATATTATGAATGACAATTTCATCAGTCGATAAGCACCAGGCCTTTGGCCTCCAATAATTATCCAACTGATGGACCCATTATCATCCACTTAATGGGAGGCTATGATCTAGTTATCACCATAACTATTTTATTTTAAGGACCTAATAATTTTAGAAGATTTAATTGACTTAGAGGAGGTTAGATGAACCAGCTTATCATGATCCTCCCACTGGCTTCACCAAGTCAGCTTAAGGGAGACCATTAAAAGGGTTGGTCTAGGAACACCTAAATCAGTCACACTGATTTACCTAGCTGACATGGATTAGCTCGAATAGTCAAGTGATTCGATCAAAATATAATTTTATCAAGAGGTCAGATAAGTTCGATCGGTGGGAGGGTCTGCCAAAGCTTGCCTTAGATACCATCAGAAATGGCCAGGTAAGTGGGCTGTCAATTAAAAACCACCGGTCTGGTTTACCTTAGACACCAACTGGTTTAATTAGTTTCAATTAGATCAACCTAACAGTTCATGCTAGATCGCTTAACCAAGAATCAAGTCTATTTGGTTCTCGTTAAAGACATGGACTTGACCAACTATAACTATTGTAATTGATCTAGAGAATCCTTGACCTAATCTAAGACAACAATTGATTAGATTTAGTCAATTCTCTAATTAAGTCCATCTTTAATCTAACCTTTGGTCTAACCTAATTAATGGACCTAATTTCCACTAACCCATTAACCCAATGTATTATGGTTTGTGTCTTAGGTTCTTCAATTCACAATCCTAGAACCTAATCAAACAACTTCTTAATTCTCAATTAAGTTTTGAGCTGAGGGTTGGGGTTCTACTTTTCGAAAATAATTTTCATATTTGTAAAATATTTTTACAACATGGTTCTACCAACCAAGTTACATGTTTGATTTATAATCAAAATGCAAGTGAAATAAGCATGAAACTACTTTAGATCTAATCTAAACAGGTTTATGTAATTGAAACAATTTCAACTTTATACTGCACAAATTTCTCAGACAAATATATGATGGTTCTTTGCACGAAAATTATTAACAAGAAGATTTTATTTTAGATTTAAATACCTTTTAAATATAATAAATTATAAATTTAATCTAGATCATATCTAACAAATTTATGATTAAAGATAGATCTACACGAACCAAGACAACCTTTGCACTGTAAGGGGTAAACCTTACAGCAGGACAACCTACAGTTTATGATTGATCTAAAAATTTTAATTTTAGATTTAACAATCAGATTATAAATTAGATCTAATCTAAAAAATAATCTAAGCATGTATAAATAATCATATAATAAACAATCTAGCTCTGATACTAATTGAAGGAATCAGATCTAGGGTTTCAGGGTTAGATCTTGAAACTTTTTCAAGATCAGGCAGTGGAAGACTAAAATAAATCAAAATTTATCTTATAAACTAAAAAATTTCTAGATCTAAGATCCTATTACATGATTATTACATGACATTAAATTAAAAATTAAAATATAAAGGGCAAGAACTACATGTTGATCATATCAACATGTTTCTATACTACATCTAATGTATGTAAAATATAATAGATCAGATCTATTATCTTGCAAGTTAGATGTTCTAACTTTGTTGATCCAGGCTTGAGGATGATGTTGTAAGCCACACATGCATCCAGCCTCTAGGAGTCATCCACATAAGCCCACGAATCACGATCAGAAGTTCTGGTCCAGGAAATCAGCACAGTATGCTAGTACTGTGCTGATCTTTCTTCGATGGTCGATCAGATGCCTCCTTCTTCTTGATTTAGAGTCATCCAAGGATGAGAAGTAGGAGAAAGAGTTTTATATATGAGACACTCTCAGAAAACTCATAGATGGAGGAAGAAAAGAGGTGAACACAGCAACCCTAGAAAAAGACCCTCTTCTTCTTCTCTTTTCTCTCACCTAGATACCTAGTTTTGTGTCTATTATATCTCTACACCCCAACACTCTTTTTTCTTTATTTTCACACACTCAAAAGGTATCTCAATACTCTATAATTCATAAAAATTTTAAAAAGAAATTCATCTTAAATAATAAGATATGAAGAGTCCTTGTCTAGGTCAAATACCTAATCAAGGAAAATCCAAACAGGGCAAGACAAGTGGTGCCCAACTCTTGGGTGCCCCCTCCTTCTTTTTCTACCATGGACCAACAAAAAAGGGAACACAGTATGTTCCATAAAATCCATGAAAATTGCAAAAAAAATTTGGGTAAAATCAGTGCCATAAGGAAAGAGTTTTGGTTTCTTAAAATTCTATCTCATAGAATTTGAAATCCAAACTAATTCCTATTTTGACTTGGTCCACAACCACATTCCATGTAAGAGAGAAAGAGTGGAAAGCTTTGAGCATATATGAAGGCTTGGGAGAGAAGGTTTTGTCATACAAAATAAGAGAGAGTGGGCGTGGGGGGCTAAGGTGGTGCAAGGTGGAATCCTAGTCTTACTAGGATTCAATCTATGACTTGTTCAAATTTGGTTTCTCAAACCAAATCAATGTAATTAAAATAGGTCTTAACCTAATTAAGAACTTAATTTAATCAGATTAAATTAGATTTAAATCTGATTTAATTTTTTGATCGAATTAAAAATTAGGTTGACCCAAGTCCTAATTGAACTAGGACTAGTTTTTTCTTGCACTTGGCTTATCCAATAAACCAATTGGACTTGATCCAATCAAGTCCAAACCAAATCTAATTAAATCATATTTAATTAGACTTAATCTCAATCTATTATCTTAATCAAATTAAGCCAATTAGCAATAAAATGGGTAATCGATCCTCCTGTAACATTTGCACTAGGTTAAATGTCAATCGTATTGATCATTTAACCCTAGAACGATTCTTAATCGTTGATCAACCATCCGATCAGATCGTGAACTCTAATGTGTGTGACCTTATAGGTCCGAATCTAAGTCGGTAGTATAGGAATAAATTTCTGTACCAATCGAAGTGATCATCTAGCAATGGTACCCGACGGTCAGATAGGTCGAATGTATAGACAACATCCTTAGAACCCATGCGGATATAGTTTCCATATAATTCATCCCCTTGACCAAAATGCTCATAGGACACCTTAGAGTTCAACTGTCAACTCTGATCAGGTTGTCCACATTGTATTTCAAAATATCAAATCCATCTAATGAATTATCTTGGCCCAGGTTTGCTAAATTGAAATACAGTGACTCATTCTTCTCTAACTCTTAGAGTGGTCAATCCCATCTTGATCACACTCTGACTTCGTAAGTACTTGACTATGTCCAGAAGCCTTCTATCGCTGAATTAAAAATTCAGTTAGTCCAGTACCAAAGCATAGTGAGTTGCTTGCAAGTCACTGAGGCAATCTCAGGTCTAAGGGGCACTTATACCTATATCCCATTAGAGACATTCTCGACAGTAGAATGCTCTGAAGTTGGTCACGTTCAATGATGATGTACGCTTACATCTCATCTGTATGCCATACCAGTGTCTCCACACTTCTTGGTTAAGAGGACAACCAATCCATATGGCCTACAGCGACCTATGCTCGATAGAAGCTGTCGTCCTTATTAACAGTCTATCATTTATCATGAACAATTTTAAGGACTAATTGATAAATCCTCTCTTTATCAAACCTAAATTATCCTTAGGACTTCATCACAACAACGGAGTTCATTAGAAGATGAAAACTTATGATGAAAATATCAAAAATATATTTTATTTATTAACAAATCAATTACAATATAAGGTTACTCAACCGTCAACAGGTTGACGATTGGCTTTTGAGATATATTTTCCAACGTACTCATATTTTTGTATTAGTGTCACTGCACAAGTGGTTATGAGATCAACTACCCTCATCACTGAGCATACAAAGGACATGCCTGCCTTATCGGTATCATTGATCTCTGATTCAATAAATCAAAGACTAAGAATATTTTAGATCATGGCTATCAAGAATTTAGATCTACTAGTATGATCTCATTACGGCCCTAAAACCATTGTCCAGACTTATGGAATTCATCATAATCTTAAAAAATAATAATAAGATGTAGCATATAATGAATCGAGAAGCCTATTTCATTAAATAATAATATCAATTACATAAGTTTGAAAGATAAATTATAGAAAAGACTCGATCGCATCTTATATGCGATTGACTTGTAGAACATTATTCTTTCAATCTCTCACTTGCACTAAAGCCAATCATCTCTATACTTGATGCCTATGTAATCAAGGTAGCGATCAAACTCCTATAATGATAAGATCTTAGTAAATGGATCCACTATATTGTTCTTAGTATCAACTCGCTCCACGATCACATCGCATCTTTCGGCTATCTTTCGAATGAGGTAGAATTATTTTAGGATGTACTTGAATTTATGATAAGACCTCGATTCCTTGGCTTGAGCAACTATCCTAGTATTATCACAATAAAGGGGCACTGGTTGTTCATGTTGGGAAATGTATCCCAAAAAGCCAATCATCAAGCTGTTGATGGTTGAGCAACCAAGTATTGTAATTGATTTGTTAATAAATAAAATATATTTGGCATTTTCATCATAAGCTTTCATCGTCTAATGAACTCCATTGTTATGATGAAGTCCTTAGGACTATTTAGATTCGATAAAGAGAGGATTTATCCATTAGTCCTTAAAACAGTTCACGACCAAATGATAGGCTGTTAATAAGGATGACAGCTTCTATCGAGCATAGGTCGCTGTAGGCCATATAGGTTGGTTGTCCTCTTAACCAAAGAGTGTGGAGACACTGGTATGGCATACAGGTGAGATATACTAGTACATCATCATTGAACGTGACCAACTCTAGAGTATTCTGCTGTCGAGAATGTCTCTGATGGGATATAGGTATAAGTATCCTTTAGACCTGAGATCGCCTCAGTGACTTGCAAGTAACTCACTGTGCTTTGGTACTGGACTAACTGAATTTCTAATTCAGAGACGGAAGGCTTCTGGGCACAGTCAAGTACTTGCAAAGTCAGAGTGTGATCGAGATGGGATTGACCACTCCAAGAGTTGGAGAAGAATGAGTCGCTGTATTTCAATTTAGCAAAACCTTGGCCAGGGTAATCCATCAGATGGATTTGATATTTTGAAATACAATGTGGACAACCTGATCAGAGTTGACAGTTGAACTCTGGGGTGTCCTATGATCATTTTGGTCGAGGGGATGAATTATATGAAAACTATATCCGCATGGGTTCTAAGGATGTTGTTCTACACATTCGACCTATCCGATCGTCGGGTACCATTGCTAGATGGTCACTTCAATTGGTACAGAAATTTATTTCTGTGCTACCGACTTACATTCGGACCTATGAGGTCACACACATTAGAGTTCATGATCCGATCGGATGGTTGATCAATGATTAAGAATCGTTCTAGGGTTAAATGATCAATACGATTAACATTTAACCCAGTGCAAGTGTTGCAGGAGGATCGATTAGCAATTTGATTGCTAATTGGCTTAATTTGATTAAGCCAATGGGTTGAGATTAAGTCTAATTAAATATGATTTAATTAGATTTAATTTGGACTTGATTGGATCAAGTCCAATTGGTTTATTGGATAAGCCAAGTGCAAGGAAAAACTAGTCCTAGTTCAACTAGGACTTGGATCAATCTAATTTCTAATTTGATTAAAAAATTAAATCAGATTTAAATCTAATTTAATCTAATTAAATTAGATTTTTAATTAGGTTAAGACTCATTTTAATTAGGTTGATCTAATTTTGGTTTGATTTGGTTTGAGAAACCAAGCTAAAACAAGTCATAAGATAGAATCCTAGTAAGACTAGGATTCCACCTTGCACCACATAAGCCTTCCCCACACCCTCTCTCTCATTCAACGCCAATCTCCTCTTATTTTGTGTGACAAAAGCCCTCTCCCAGGTCTCTCCCACGTTCACAAAAGGTCTCCTCTCTTCCTTCTTACATGGAAGGTGGTTTGGATCAAATCAAAAAGGAATAAGTTTGGATTTCAAATTCTATGAGATAGAGTTTTAGAAATCCAAAACTCTTTCAATTTTGCACCGAATCTATCCAAATTTTTTATAAAATTTTTATGGATTTTAGGGTATATATTATACACCCTTTGCTAGTGATCCATGCATGAAAATAAGGAGGAGGTGCTCAAGAGTTGGGCGCCCCTTAACTTGCCATGTTTGGATAAGCCTTGACTAGGTATTTGACCTAGACAAGGACTCTATCATATCTCTCTATATAAAATGAGTTTCTTTATAAAATTTTTGGAGAAGACATAGATTTGAGATGCATTTGGGCCATCCAAAAATTAGAGAGAAAGACCTTTGGGTCATAGAGATATAATGGACACAAGATAGGGTGTCTGGAGAGAGAAACGAGAAGAAGAAAAGGGTCTTCTTCTAAGGTTATTTGTTTTCATCTCTTTCCTTCCTCCATCTTGAGTTTTCTGAGAGTATCTCAGATTTGAAACTCTTTCTCCTACTTTCCATCTTTGGAAGAGTCCAAATCAAGAAGAAGGAGGCACCTGATCAACCATCAAAGAAGGATCAGCGCAGTACTAGCATACTGTGTTGATTTCCTGAAGTAGGACTTCTGATCGAGATTCGTGAGCTTGTGTGGATGACTCCTAGAGGCCGGACACATGTGCGGCTTTCAACATCATCCTCAAGCCTGGATCAGCAAGGGTAGAACATCTAACTTGCAAGGTAATAGATCTGATCTATTGTTTAATACATACATTAGATGTAGTGTAGAAACATGTTGATATGATCAACATGTAGTTCATGCTCTATATATATTTTATTTTTTGATTTAATGCTATGTAATAATCATATAATAGGATCTTAGATCTAGAGATTCTCTAATTTTAAAAATTAATTTTGATTTATTTTAGTCTTCCGCTGTATGATCTTGAAAAAGTTTCAAGATCTAACCCTGAAATCCTAGATCTGGTTCCTACAATTGGTATCAGAGCCTAGGTTCTTTATTACATGATTATTTATACATGCTTAAATTATTTCTTAGATTAGATCTAATTTATAATCTGATTATTAAATCTAAAATTAAAATTTTAGATCAATCACGAACTGCAAGGTTGTCCTGCTGTAAGGTTTACCCCTTACAGTGCAAAGGTTGTCCTAGTTTGTGTAGATCTATCTTTAATCATAAATTTGTTAGATATGATCTAGATTAAATTTATAATTTATTAAATTTAAAATATATTTAAATCTGAAATAAAATATCTTTGTTAATAATTTTTGTGCAAAGAAATTATTTAAAGTTGAAATTGTTTCAATTACAAGAACCTGTTTAGATTAGATCTAAAGTAGTTTCATGTTTATTTCACTTGTATCTTGATTATGAATCAAACATGCAATATGGTTGGTAGAATCATATTATAAAATTATTTTACAAATATGAAAATTATTTTTTGAAAAGCCGAACCCAACCCTCAGCCCAAAACTTAATTAAGAATTAAGAAGTTGTTTGATTAGGTTCTAGGATTGTGAATTGAAGAACCTAAGACACAAACCATAACACATTGGGTTAATGGGTTAGTGGGAATTAGGTCCATTAATTGGGTTAGACCTATGGTTAGATTGAAGATGGACTTAATTAGAGAATTGACTAAATCTAATCAATTGTTGTCTTAGATTAGGTCAAGGATTATCTAGATCAATTACAATAGTTGTAGTTGGTCAAGTCCATGTCTTTAACGAGAACCAAATGGACTTGATTCTTGGCTAAGCGGTCTAGCACGAACTGTTAGGTTGGTCTAATCGAAACTAATTAAACCAGTTGGTGTCTAAGGTAAACCAGACCGGTGGTTTTTAATTGGGAGCCCGCTTACCTGGCCATTTCTGATGGTGTCTAAGGAAAGCTTTGGCAGACCCTCCCACTGATCGAACTTACCTGGCCTCTTGGTGAAATTATGTTTTGATCGGATCACTTGACTATTCGAGCTGACCCATGTCAGCTAGGTAAATCAGTGTGACTGATTTAGGTGCTCCTAGACCAGCCCTTTTAATGGTCTCCCTTAAGCTGACTTGGTAAAGCCAGTGGGAGGATCATGATAAGCTGGTTCATCTGAACTCATCCTCTATATTATTTAAATCTTCTAAAATTATTAGATCCTTAAAATGATAAAGTTATGGAGATAACTGAGTCATAGCCTCCCATTAAGGTGTTTGATAATGAGTCCATTAACTCAATAATCATTGCAGACCCAAAGGCCTGGTGCTTGTTGACTAATGAAATTATCACTCATCATATGACGACTTGGAAGTGTCTCTCTAATGGTGGTTAGGTGAGCCAACCAAAGTTGGACTTAATCATTCGTTGGTTAGATACACCAAGTATGATCATGTTAATGGTTGGACCTAACCGGATCCTTACAGTGGAGGCCAAAGCCTACTGATTAGGTTTCTGGAGCAAAATTAAAATTACTAGAAATTGTTTAGAGAAATAATTGGTTATGAACCTACCCTTAGATGTACATGGGTTGGCCAACCAAAGTTGGGTTTGTGTGCAGTCTAAGTGGATTCTAGTACCCACTAAGGAATTAAGGTAATTCCTTGAATTGGAGGTAGAGGCTACCAATTCGAATAAAATAGTGAGAGAAACCTTTTGATTAAAGTCCAAATCTTTAGGTTTAATGAATCAATTACTAATTAGGTTATGGTTCTCCTTTGTGAAAATATGGCCACTTCCCTATCGCTTCGATCATTGTTGGACAATGATAAGTTGGTGGGACCCAACTTTGGTAGCTGGTACCGAAAGTTGAAGATAGTCCTGGAGCATGAACGGATCCTATATGTGATAATGGATCCTGCACCTGAGGAGCCAGCTGTCAATGCACATGGAACAGTCAGAGACACTTACCAGAAGTGGCTCAATGACCGGACCATGGTGCGCTGTATCATGCTGGTTGCTATGAGCGACGAGTTCAGTCGTAGATTCGAGATGGCTCAGCCAAAGGACATGCTTCAAGTGTTGGAGGATGCCTTTGGCACACCCGATGACGTGGAGAGGCATAAGACTAGTTGTGCCATCTTCAACGCCAAAATGCAGGATGGTGCCTCTGTTACTGATCATGTATTGTACATGATCGAGCTGATGGAACGATTGAGCAAGCTCGGCTTTTCCTTGCATGAGCAGCTTGGGAAAGATGCAATACTGAACTCACTGCCCAAGTCTTATCTCCCATTCCTCACTCATTATAGAATGACAAAGCCTGAAGTAAACTACCACGGATTACTGGGATTGCTTCAGAACTTTAAGAAAGATCACCAACTCCATAAGGAGTCGGTGAACTTAGTGGGAGGATCGTCTTTTGGTTCTCGACCCTTTAAGAAAGGGAAGAGGAACAAGAAGAAGAAAGTGAAGAAGGTGCAAGTTCAGGCTGGGACATCTGTGCAGGGTCAGACCAAAAAGATCAAACCCGATAAGAGTCAAGCTGAATGCTTCTTTTGTAAGAAGCGGGGGCACTGGAAGAGGAACTGTCCCCAGTACATTGCCTTCTTGGACCCAAACAGGCAGAGAAAGCAGCAAGTTATTGCTGGACAAGGTATTTATATGATAACTCCTTGCAATTTCTCTATTTGTGATATAACTGACTGGGTATTGGATACCGGTAGCCCTTACCATATTTGCAATTCATTGCAGGGGTTACAGGTCAGTAGGAGATTCAAGCAAGGTGAGAGGTTCCTGAATGTTGGAGATGGAAGACCAGTTCTAGTTCTAGCATTAAGAATCTTGAAACTTGTATTTGAATCCCATATCGTTGTTCTTAATGATTGTCATTTCTGTCCCAGTTTCTTTTTAAATGTCATTTCTGTAGGCCTTCTGACCAAAAATGATTATGAAATTTTAATAAAGAAATAAATTTGTAATATCATTAAGAATGGTGTTACTATATTTTGTGGACATTTGAACAATGGTGTGTATATGTTATCACAACCTGTTAATGTAGTCTATTCAACTGGCAAGCACCCTAGATTAGATAGTGTGTCAGATATCTACTTATGGCACTGTAGGCTAGGTCATATAAACAAGAACAGAATAAACAGGTTGACTCAAGAGGGAATCCTCGAAGTCAGTGATTGTGAATCACTTCCAACCTGTGAGTCCTTTCTTCTTGGTAAAATAACCAAGTCACCTTTTATTGGAAAAAGTGAGAGAGCTACTGAGCTCTTGGGCCTAGTACATACTGATGTATGCGGGCCCATGAGCACCAGTGCTAGAGGTGGATATTTCTATTTCATAACTTTCACGGATGACCTATCTCGATATGGATATGTCTATCTAATGAAACATAAGTCGGATTTATTTGAAATGTTCAAACGATTTCGAAGTGAAGTAGAAAACAAACTGGGAAGAGTATTATAACTCTTCGATCTGATTGAGGAGGAGAATACCTTTCTAGTGAATTTCTCACATATCTAGGAGAGAATAGGATTCTCTCCCAATGGACTCCTCCAGAAACACCACAGCATAATGGTGTGTCTGAAAGGAGGAATCAGACTCTGTTAGACATGGTCCGATCCATGATGGGTTTTGCTAGCATGCCGATATTCTTCTGAGGATATACACTCGAATCAGCCTGTTATCTGTTAAATAAGATTCCAAGTAAGTCTGTAATTAAGACTCCATATGAGATATGGACGGGACGTAAGCCAGCACTTTCACATCTTAGGGTCTAGGGGTGCCCGACCTATGTCAAACGATTAGTCACAGACAAACTTGGACCGAGGTCTGACAAATGCTCATTCATAGGGTACCCCAAAGAGACAAAAGGATATTTTTTCTACCATACTGATAAACAAAAGGTGTTCGTCAGCCTTAAGGCAATCTTTTTAGAAAAGAAGTTTTTTGGTGAAGGAACCATTGCCTCTAAGGTTGAACTTGATGAAGTTCAACAGGTAGAAGGACCGACACCAATAGCTGAACCTGAGTCAGATATGATTAGATCAGATCCGGAGCCCAATGTACCTGCACCATTAAGACGATCCGGTAGAGTACCGCATCAGCCAGACAGATACTATGGTTTCTTGGTCCGGGACGGTGATCCCATCGAACTTGATGAGAATAATGAGGATCCGATCACCTATATGGATGCAATGCAGAGACCTGATTCCAAGAAATGGCTTGAAGCCATGAAATCCGAAATGGAGTCCATGAAGGTCAACGATGTATGGACATTGGTTGACCCACCTGAAGGGGTTAAACCCATTGGGTGTAAATGGGTCTTCAAAAGGAAGAGGGGCACAGACAGAAAGGTGGAGACCTATAAAGCCCATCTGGTCGCCAAGGGGTATCGTCAACGTTATGGTATTGACTATGACGAGATATTTTTCTCTGTGGCAATGCTCAAATCCATTCAGATAATGCTTGCAATAGCTACCCATCTGGATTATGAGATCTGGCAGATGGATGTAAAGACAGTTTTCCTGAATGGAGAGCTAACCAAAGAGGTGTATATGATACAACCTGAGGGGTTTACATCCACAGATGAGTCCAAAGTGTGCAAGCTTCAGAGATCCATTTATGGATTGAAGCAAGCTTTTCGGAGTTGGAACATGCATTTTGATAAGGTGATCAAAATGTATGGCTTCATTAAGAATGGAGAAGAGCCCTGCATCTATAAATGGGCAAATGATCCAGTTGTGGTATTTCTTGTCTTGTACGTGGATGACATTCTCTTAATCGGGAATGACATCCCCGCACTACAGGGAATAAATGTTTGGTTGTCATCATAATTCTTTATGAAGGACTTGGGTGAAGCATCCTACATCCTAGGGATGAAGATCTATAGGAATAGATCTAAAAGGATGCTTGGGTTATCCCAGTCCATGTATATACATACTGTGCTGAAGAGGTTCAGCATGGAGAATTTCAAGAAGGGCTATCTACCGATAGGCCAAGAAATTTCTCTCTAAGAAGGATTATCCGACAACTCCTGAAGAGAGAGAGCGTATGAGTAGAGTCCCATATGCTTCAGCCGTGGGATCTATCATGTACGTCATGACATGTACAAGACCAGATGTGGCATACTCACTAGGAGTAGTGAATAGATACCAATCTGATCCTGGAGAAAATTACTAGAAAGTGGTTAAAGCCATCCTTAAGTATTTGAGAAATACTAAGGACCAATGGTTGGTTTATGGCGAGTCAGATCTGAAACTTGTGGGGTTCACAGACTCTAGCTTCCAATCTGACCATGATCACAGCAGGAGCGTGTTGGGTTATATCTTTACTCTGAATGGTGGAGCCATCTGCTGGAAGAGTTTCAAGCAACATACTGTGGCGGACTTTGTTTGTGAAGTGGAGTACATCGCAGCATCAGATGTCGTGAAGGAAGCTGTGTGGCTGAGGAAATTCATCAACAAGCTCGGAGTAGCAGCCTCCCTCAATGGTCCGGTCCTGCTCTACTGCGACAGCACTGGTGCCATAGCTCAGGCGAAGGAACCCAAAGCACATCAGCGGATGAAGCACATCTTGCGCCGCTTCCACCTGGTCTGAGAGATCGTGGATCGAGGTGACATCGACCTTCAGAAGATCGATGGAAAAAAGAACCTGACCAACCCCTTCACTAAAGCCTTGGCGATAAAGGAGTTCGACAACCACAAGTCGAAGATGGGTATTAGATACTGTGCCGAGTGGCTTTAGGACAAGTGAGAGTTGTTGAAAAATTATCCCAAAAAGTCAATCGTCAAGCTGTTGATGGTTGAGCAACCAAGTATTGTAATTGATTTGTTAATAAATAAAATATATTTGGCATTTTCATCATAATCTTTCATCTTCTAATGAACTCCGTTGTTATGATGAAGTCCTTAGGACTATTTAGATTCGATAAAGAGAAGATTTATCGATTAGTCCTTAAAACAATTCACGACCAAATGATAGGCTGTTAATAAGGATGACAGCTTCTATCGAGCATAGGTCGCTGTAGGCCATATGGGTTGGTTGTCCTCTTAACCAAAGAGTGTGGAGATACTGGTATGGCATACAGGTGAGATATACTGGTACATTATCATTGAACGTGACCAACTCCAGAGTATTCTGCTATCGAGAATGTCTCTGATGGGATATAGGTATAAGTGTCCCTTAGACCTGAGATCGCCTCAGTGACTTGCAAGTAACTCACTGTGCTTTGGTACTAGACTAACTGAATTTTTAATTCAGAGACAGAAAGCTTCTGGGCACAGTCAAGTACTTGCAAACTCAGAGTGTGATCGAGATGGGATTGACCACTCCAAGAGTTGGAGAAGAATGAGTCGCTGTATTTCAATTTAGCAAAACTTTGGCCAGGGTAATCCATCAGATGGATTTGATATTTTGAAATACAATGTGGACAACCTGATCAGAGTTGACAGTTGAACTCTGGGGTGTCCTATGATCATTTTGGTCGAGGGGATGAATTATATGAAAACTATATCCGCATGGGTTCTAAGGATGTTGTTCTACACATCCAACCTATCCGATTTTCGGGTACCATTGCTAGATGGTCACTTTGATTGGTACAGGAATTTATTCCTGTACTACTAACTTAGGTTCGGACCTATGAGATCACACACATTAGAGTTCATGATCCGATCGAATGGTTGATCAACGATTAAGAATCGTTCTAGGGTTAAATGATCAATACGATTGACATTTAACCCCATGGAAGTGTTGCAGGAGGATCGATTAGCAATTCGATTGCTAATTGGCTTAATTTGATTAAGCCAATGGGCTGAGATTAAGTCTAATTAAATATAATTTAATTAGATTTGATTTGGGCTTGATTGGATCAAGTTCAATTGGTTTATTGGATAAGCCAAGTGCAAGGAAAAACTAGTCTTAGTTCAACTAGGACTTGGATCAATCTAATTTCTAATTTGATTAGAAAATTAAATCAGATTTAAATCTAATTTAATCTAATTAAATTAGGTTTTTAATTGGGTTAAAACTTATTTTAATTGAGTTGATCTAATTTTGATTTGATTTGATTTGAGAAACCAAATTAAAATAAGTCATAAGATAGAATCCTAGTAAGACTAGGATTCCACCTTGCACCACATAAGCCTTCCCCACGCCCTCTCTCTCATTCAACGCCAATCTCCTCTTATTTTGTGCGATAAAAGCCCTCTCCCAGGTCTCTCCCATGTTCGCAAAAGGTCTCCTCTCTTCTTTCTTACATGGAAGGTGGTTTGGATCAAATCAAAAAGGAATAAGTTTGGATTTCGAATTCTATGAGATAGAGTTTTAGAAATCCAAAACTCTTTCAATTTTGCACCGAATCTATCCAAATTTTTTTTGGAATTTTTGTGAATTTTAGGGTACATATTATGCACCTTTTGCTAGTAATCCATGCATGAAAATAAGGAGGAGGTGCTCAAGAGTTGAGCACCCCTTAACTTGCCATGTTTGGATAAGCTTTGACTAGGTATTTGACCTAGACTTGGACTCTATCATATCTCTTTATATAAAATGAGTTTCTTTATAAAATTTTTGGAGAAGATAGAGATTTGAGAGAACTTTGGGCCATCCAAAAATCAGAGAGAAAGACCTTTAGGTCATAGAGATATAATGGACACAAGATAGGGTATCTAGAGAGAGAAACGAGAAGAAGAAAAGGGTCTTCTTCTAGGGTTATTTGTTTTTATCTCTTTCCTTCCTCCATATTGAGTTTTCTGAGAGTGTCTCAGATCTAAAACTCCTCTTCCTACTTTCCATCTTTGGAAGAGTCCAAATCAAGAAGAAGGAGGCACCTGATCAACCATCAAATAAGGATCAGCGCAGTACTAGCATACTGTGCTGATTTCCTGAAGCAGGACTTCTGATCGAGATTCAGGGGCTCGTGTGGATGACTCCTAGAGGTTGGATGCATGTGCGGCTTGCAACATCATCCTCAAGCCCGGATCAGTAAGGTTAGAACATCTAACTTGCAAGGTAATAGATCTGATCTATTGTTTAATACATACTTAGATGTAGTATAGAAACATGTTGATATGATCAACATGTAGTTCATGCTCTATATATATTTTAATTTTTGATTTAATACTATGTAATAATCATGTAATAGGATCTTAGATCTAGGGATTCTCTGATTTTAAAAATTAATTTTGATTTATTTTAGTCTTCCGCTGTATGATCTTGAAAAAGTTTCAAGATCTAACCCTGAAACCCTAGATCTGGTTCCTACAGTTCAATCCTTGGAACCACACCCAATTCTAAGATGAACTTCTTCATCCAGACGCCTCCTTAGCAGCCTCACTTGTAGTAATGTACTCAGTCTCAGTTACTGAGTCAGCAACAGTTTGTTGTTTGAAACTCTTCCAACTGACTGCTCCACCATACAGGGCGAACACATATCCAGATATGGATTTGCTATCATTCGGATCAGATTAAAAACTAGAGTCAGTATAACCTTTTTGTTTTAAATTAGATCCATCATATATGAAAAAAAATATCTCTAGTCCTTTTCAAGTACTTGAATATATTTTTCACAGCTTTTCAATAATCCTCCTTAGGATCAGCCTGAAATCTACTTACAATGCTCAAGGCATAAGTGACATCAGGCCTGGTACACAGCATAGCATACATTATTGATCCTACGATCAAAGCATAAAGAATAGAACTCATTCTATTTCTCTCTTTAGGTGTCTTAGGAGACATCTTCTTAGAGAGTTGCATGCCATGGCCCATGAGCAAGTAACCTATGTTATTTTTTTCCATGTTGAACCTCTTCAACATAAGGTCTATGTACCTAGACTGAAACAAGCCAAGCATCCTCTTTGATCTATTCTTATTGGCCTTTATACTAAGTATATAGGATGCTTCACCCAAGTCTTTCATGAAAAACTTTTGTGATAGCCATGTCTTGACCGATTGCAACATAGAGATATTATTCTCAATGAGCAGTATGTCATCTACATATAAGATCAAGAAGATAATAGCACTCTCACTAGTCTTCTTGTACACATAAGGTTCATCCACATATCTGATAAAGCCAAACGATTTGACTGTCTCATCAAAATGGATGTTTCAGCTTCTCGATGCAATCTTTAATCTATAAATAGATCATTCAGCTTGCATAATTGATTTTCTCTCCCACTAAAAATAAATTCCTCTGACTGAGTCATATAGACTTCTTCCTCAAAGTTTTTATTGAGAAAGGCAGTCTCAACATCCATCTACCAGATCTTATAGTCATGGTATGCAGTAATAGCAAGCATGATCCAAATAGACTTGAGCATGGCTACAGACAAAAAGATTTCTTCATAATCAACATATTATTTTTGTCTGAAATTTTTTACCACCAGTCTGGCCTTATAGGTCACTACTTGGCCATCTACTCCAATCTTTTTCTTGAAGATCCATTTGCAGCTTATTAGGGTCACACCCTCAGGCGTATCAACTAAAATCCAAACTTGGTTGGTATACATGGAGTCTATTTTGAATTTCATGATATTGAGTCATTTGTCAGAGTCACTACTCATGACAGCTTCCAAATAGATCGTGGGATCATCATTCTCAATGATGTGGGATATGTTGTCATTCTCAATGACAAACCCACACCTGAGTGGTATATTACGCACTCTACTTGATCTTCAAAGAGGAGGTGTGTAGTAGCTGTACCTCAACAATGGGCACATCTGATTGAGAATCAACTTGTGAATTCTAGATAGGTTATAAATTTTGAACTTTCTCAAGTTCAATAGACCTCCCATTACTCCCTTCTTGAATGAACTCTTTTTTCAAGAAAATGGCATGCCTACCAACAAACACCTCTTATTGAGTAGGGTGGTAGAAGTAGTATTCGATACTCTCCTTGGGATAACCCATAAATCTGTATTTTTTTAATCTAGCACTAAGCTTATGTTCATCAATATTTTTCACATAAGCAGGGCAACCTCAAATCTTAAGATATTTAAGACTGGGCGTCTTCCCTTTCCATATCTCATATGGAGTGCTAGAGATACACTTGGATGGTAATTTATTCAAAACATATGCTACGGCCTCGAGAGCATATCCCCAAAAGGAGATCAAAAGATCCATGAAATATATCATGGATCGTACCATATCTAATAAGGTGCGATTTCTCCTTTCTACAATATCATTCAATTATGGAGTGTAAGGAGGTATCCACTGAGAGAGTATACTATTTTATTTTAAATGATCGAGGAACTCACTAATCAAGTACTCTCCTTCTCGATCAAATCGAAGAGCTTTAATATCTTTTACCAATTTGTTTCTCAACCATTCTTTGATACTCTTTAAACTTGTCAAAGACTTCAGATTTATATTTTATTAAATACATATATCCAAACCTAGATATATCATCAGTAAATGTAATGACGTAGGAGCATCCACCTTTGGCTTGAGTCAATATTAGACCATAAATATCTATATGTATAAGGTCCAAGATGTCACTCATCCTTTCTCCATGTCCAGTAAATGGAGTCTTGGTCATTTTTGTAGTAATTTCTATGTTGGGGCTGTTGGGAATAGTATCCCAAAGTCAATCATCAATCTGTTGATGGTTGTACTCTTTTCTGTATTAGTATATAAATTATAAATAAATAAAAATTATTTTGATATTTTTCATCACAAATTGTTTCATCTTCTAATGAACTCCTGTGTTGTGGTGAAGTCCTTAGGACTATTTAGACTCGACAAAGGAAGATTTGTCGTTTAGTCCTTAAACCTGTTCGCGACCAAATGATATGTTGTTACCAAGGACAACAACGTTTATCAAGCATAGGTCGTTGTGTGCCATATGGGTTGGTTGTCCTCTTAACCAAGGAGTGTGGAAACACTAGTATAGCATACAGGTGAGATGTAAGGGTACATCTGTACTGAACATGACCGACTCTGGAGCTTTTTTTGTTATCAAGATTTGCTTCGATGGGATATGGGTATAAATGTCCCTCCGATCTGAGACCGCCACGATGACTTACAAGCAACTCACTGTACTTAGGCACTGGACTACCTGAATTTCTAATTCAATGACGGAAGGCTGCTGGGTGTAGTCAAGTACTTGACTTGTCGGTGCATGTGTCAAGATGGGATTGACCACTCCAGTTCAGGAGTTGTGTACAGTCATATTTCAATTTAGCAAAACCTTGGCCAGAATAGTCCTAGTGAGGAGTCACAGGACTGTTTGAGTTGAGCACGATTTGGATGATCTAATCAGGGTTGACAGTTTAATCCTGAGTCGTCCTATACAAAAGGATCAAAAGGGATGAATTATACAGTAACCATATTCGCGTAGGTTCTGAATGTTGCGATTATGACTATTCGACCTATCCGAATGTTGGGTATCATTGCTAGATGGTCACTTCGATTAGTACAGAAATTGGTTCCTGTGCTACCGACTTAGGTTCGAACCTGCGGGGTCACACACATTAGAGGTTTCTATCTAATCTGATGCTGGTAAAGAGTCCCACTGGATTGGAACTCTTCAACTAAGAGTCCTTATACTCGGAGACTCTATGATTGAGAATCAAGATTCTTTGATCACGAGTTTCACACATTTTGGGTACCCGGATCAAGAGTCCCACTGGTTTGGGACTCTTCAATCAAGGTTTCATATCGATGAACTTTGATGCTCGATTGCTCATTGAATTTAGACTCAGTATTTATGAGAGGTTTAATTAGTGATCAAATCACTAATTAACTCAATTTGATTGAGTAATTATTTTTGGATCAAGTCTAATTGAATTGAATTCAGTTGGGTTTGACCCGATTAGGTTAAGAGTTGACCTAATCGCCGAGGTGGTTTGGTCCCTGATTTGATCAGAGGTTGGGCTTAGTTAATTTTTGATTTGATTAAGATTTTATTGAGCCTAATTAAGCCTAATTGTGTTGGGTTTAACTTAGTCTAATTGTGCCTAACCTATTTTGATAAGGTTGGTTCAATTAGGTTTGAAACTACCTTGACTTATCTCCCTAAGCCACCTCACCTCACCTGTGTCTATTTGAATTCACGAGAAATGAGTTCTCGTGAATTTTCTCTCACACAGAAGCCTTCCCATGTCCCTCCTGTGTGCGCAATCTGAGTGGATAAAGATGGTTGGTTGGCCATTCAAATTCAAATGAAGTTTGAATTTGAATGGACAACTAATCCCATGCGCCACCTTATCCACTTGTGCGCTACTTCCTCCACACGAGAAAAAGTTTCTCGTGTAAACTCTCCATGCACAAAGAAGTCCACGCCCCTTCCTTCTCATGCCTTGAGTGGATAAGGATAAGTTGGTTGGCATTTGAATTCAAATTCGATTTGAATTCAAGTGAGCAACCATCTAGCTTTATCCTCTCACACGACAAAGACACGGTTGCACTATTTTAAAAGAAAAAAGAAGATGGGGCATGTGCAATATCTTATCTGAGAAAGAAAGAGTGGCATGAGAAGGCCTTGTGCATGAGATCAAAGTTCAAAAAACTTTCGAGAGAAAAGAAAAGAAAGAAAGTGGGCGCAGGATTTTCTGTGAGTACCCTAGGGTTTCTGCTTAGGATTTGAAAATTGAGAAAGTGAGCTACAAGTGTCGTGAGCCTACCAAATTTTAGGGAGAGCTTCATCAACCTCTCAAGTATCTCTACTGATGATCCAAAGCATCCGAGGAGTCAGCAGACACCGATCAAAGGAGTTCGATCAGCATCAGCCGTCGAAAGGGTTCTACAACGAACTAGCATTCGTGAGGAGCCGATCAGACCGAAAGCTTCATGTGGATGATCCACAGAGGCCGGACATACTGTATGGCTGTATTACGATGATCAAACCTTTTCGACGATGATCAGATTACAACGATCGACTACCTGCACGAAGGTAATGTGTTCTGAACACATAACAATAAAATATTTACTATAGAAGTTTAAATTTCAAATTTAAATATATGCTATATATATCATATTTAGATCTTTATGTAGGGTTAATACATGTTAATTAATTAAATTAATTAATAATTTCTACTGTAAAATTATAATTTTGAAAAAAATTTAAAATTATCGTTTTACCCCTGCACCTGAAATTCACCACAAATGGTATCAGAGCAGGTTCTAAAATATGATATATATTTGCATGCGTAGATTAAGTAGTAATCTAAAAATTTAAATTTAAAATTTAAAATTTAAATTTTAAATTTTAGAATTTAAATTTTAAAATTAAAAAATTTAAAATTTAAAATTTGAAATTTATTTGAAATTTTAAATTTGAAATTCAAAATTTAAAATTTAAAATTTAAAATTCAAAATTTAAAATTCAAAAATTTGAAATTTGAAACTTGAAATTTGTTGAAAATTTGAAATTCAAAATTTGAAATTTGAAATTTAAAATTTAAATTTTGAAATTGGTATATTTAGATATACTTGATCCAAGTAGCAAGTAGTCTAATTGGGTTGGTTGCCATGGTCGTCTGGTCATAGGAGAAAAGTAAGATTTAAATACCCTCTCCTCCCATTCGATGGGGTTCTCGTATGACGGTAGGGGTGCCGATGCGATTATATCCCATACAGACGAAGCAGCAAAATGACTTAATTGTAAAGGTTCCATTGTAAAATTTATCATGAATGTATTAGATTAGATCTAAAAGAATATTCATGATTTATTTTGATTGAGTTATTTTTTATTATGTAATTAGCAATAGGATTACTGTTTATGAAATGTGCTGATCCGTTTGTGAAATGAGTCAACACATTTGGTGAACAAAAAATAAAACTTTTCAAATTTGAAAATTATTTTTGAAATACTAAACCCCGACCCATCAGCCCAAATACTTAATTAAAAGAATTAAGTGTTGTCTAGTTGGTCTAGAATTGTGAATTAAGACCTAAGACAATTGCATAAACTTGTGGGTCAATGGGTTAGATGGATTAGGTCCATAATTGGGTTAGACCTAAGGTTAGCTTAAAAAAATGGACTAAATTAGAGTAATTGGTCAAATCTAATCAAAAATTGAATTAGATTAGGTCAAGGACACTCTAGATTCAACTCCAATAGTTGTAGTTGAATGGGTCCATGTCTTTAACTAGACCAAGATGGACTTAATTCATGGCTACGTGGTGGAACCCTATTTACTAAGTTGATCAAATTAAAACTAATGAACCGGTTGGTGTCTAAGGTAAGTTCGACAGTCTGACTAGTGATTTTTAAGTGGGAGCTACTCGCATTGATTCGATCTCTGACGAGTTAATGGCATTTCCTCACCACTGATCTCTCTTACCTGGCCAACCTGGTGAGTTAGGTTTTGATTAGATCACTTGGTGATTAGGGCTCACCCATGTCATTGGGTAAATCAGTGTGACTGATTTAGGTGCTCCTAATGCCGGCTTTAATTAAATCTTTTTTAATCTGACTTGGTGAAGTCAGTGGGAGGATTGAAATTGGCTGGTTAATTTCTTCTCTTCTATCCTTTAATAAAATCCTCAAAAATTATAAGGTCTGTTGGTGCAAAAATCCACCTGCGTCGGAGAGGCTGGAGTCAAGGGAGTCGCGGTTGCCATCGGGACCTGCAAAAGAAGTCTAAACTGGAGGTGGGGTTGCTCTAGAAAGATCCGCCGACGCTCAAGTCAGCTCTCTGCCTCAACAAGAATGGAGTGCTCGAACAAAAATTTTAACAGAGTTTCTAGGTAAAAATGAGAGCTTAGAAAATAACATATCTGGGGTTCCCCTTTTATAGACGGAGGGAGCAACAGACTGATAGCGACGTTTGTAACCGTCCGACAGTGGGCTGCCCACGATAAGGAGGAGTTTGTTGCAAAGAGTAGTGGAATGAAATCATGGCTATCACCGGGACGTGCCACGTGGAGTCTGTCGTGGGGGGTGGAGCGGCGTCCATTGTTGCGACTTACCAGAGGATGGAGGAATCGCATGGTATCCATCGCAGGAAGTGGAGCAGGATCGTGGCCATTATTGTGGTCTACCAGGGAGTGATGGAGCCGCATGAAATCCATCACAGGAAGTGGAGCAGAGTCGTGGCCGTTGCGGTGGCCTACTAGAGGGTCCAGGCCTGTCGACTGAAGTCCAGCTGGAGTGTCTGGCGGAGAGGGGTGGCTAGTTGCCCGTCTGAGAGGAGCTCAGAGTCCGGCTCTCATGGGAGTTCGGATGAAGTCTTCCTTCAGTTGAAGTCGGGGATGAAGTCTGGCTTCCGCGGGAGTCTGGACGGGGTCTTCCAGCAGTTGGAGTCGGAGATGAGATCCGGCTCCCGTAGGAGCCCGGGCGAAGTCCTCCTGCAATTGGAGTTGTGAGTGAAGTCCGGCTCCCGTAGGAGTCTGGACGAAGTTTACCTGTAAGTGAAGTCGTGGGCGGAGCTCGGCTCCCGTAGGAGTCCGGGCGACATCCGCCTGCAGCCGGAGTCGGGAATGAGGTCCGGCTCTCGTAGGAGCCCGGGCAAAATTTTCCCGCAGCTGGAGCTGGAGACGAGATCTGGCTCCCGTAGGAGCCCGGGCGAAGTCCACCTGCAATCAAAGTCAGGGGCGAAGTCCGGCTCCAGCAGTCGGGGTCGAAGATGGAGCCCGAATCCCGTAGGAGTCCGGGCGAAGCCTTCTAGCAGTCGAGGTCGGGGACGAAGTCCGGGCGGAGTCTTCCCGCAGCTGGAGTCAGAGACAAAATCTGGCTCCCGTAGGAGCCCGGGCGAAGTCCTCTTGCAATTGGAGTTGTGAGTGAAGTCCGACTCCCGTAGGAGTCCGGATGAAGTTTACCTGTAAGCAAAGTCATGGGCGGAGCTCGGCTCCCATAGGAGTCCGGGCGACGTCCGCCTGCAGCCGGAGTCGGGAACGAGGTCCGGCTCTCGTAGGAGCTTGGGCAGAGTTTTCCCGCAGCTGGAGCTGGAGATGAGATCTGGCTCCCATAGGAGCTCGGGCGGAGTCCACCTGCAGTTAAAGTCAGGGGCGAAGTCTGGCTCCAGCAGTCGGGGTCGGGGATGAAGACCGGGTGGAGTCTTCCCACAGCTAGAGTCGGAGATGAAATCTGGCTCCCGTAGGAGCCCGGGCGAAGTCCTCTTGCAATTGGAGTTGTGAGTGAAGTCCGGCTCCCGTAGGAGTCCAGACGAAGTTTACCTGTAAGCGAAGTCATGGGAGGAGCCCGGCTCCCGTAGGAGTCTGGGCGACGTCTGCCAGCAGTCGGAGTCGGGAACGAGATCCGACTCTCGTAGGAGCCCGGGCGGAGTTTTCCCGCAGCTGGAGCTGGAGATGAGATCTGGCTCCCGTAGGAGCCCGGGCGAAGTCCACCTGCAATCAAAGTCAGGGGCAAAGTCCGGCTCTAGCAGTCGGGGTCGAGAATGGAGCCCGGCTCCCGTAGGAGTCCGGGCAAAGCCTTCCAGCAGTCGAGGTCGGGGATGAAGTCCGGGCGGAGTCTTCTCGCAGCTGGAGTCAGAGATGAAATCTGGCTCCCATAGGAGCCCGGGCGAAGTCCTCCTGCAATTGGAGTTGTGAGTGAAGTCCGGCTCCCGTAGGAGTCTAGATGAAGTTTACCTGTAAGTGAAGTCGTGGGCGGAGCCTGGCTCCCGTAGGAGTCCGGGCGACATCCGCCTGCAGCCAGAGTCGGGAATGAGATCCGGCTCTCGTAGGAGCCCGGGTGGAGTTTTCCCGCAGCTAGAGCTGGAGACGAGATCTGGCTCCCGTAGGAGCCCGGGCGAAGTCCACCTGCACTCAAAGTCAGGGGCGAAGTCTGGCTACAGCAGTTGGGGTCGAGGATGGAGCCCGACTCTCGTAGGAGTCCGAGCGAAGCCTTCCAGCAGTCGAGGTCGGGGACAAAGTCCGGGCGGAGTCTTCCCGCAGCTGGAGTCGGAGATGAAATCTAGCTCCCGTAGGAGCTCGAGCGAAGTCCTCCTGCGATTGGAGTTGTGAGTGAAGTCCGGCTCCTGTAGGAGTCCGGACGAAGTTTACCTGTAAGCGAAGTCGTGGGTGGAGCCCGGCTCCCGTAGGAGTTCGGGCGACGTCCACCTGCAGCCGGAGTCGGGAACGAGATCCGGCTCCCGTAGGAGTCCGGATAAAATCTGGTAGTTGTAGGAACTATCGTTGGAGAAGTTTAGCCATCGACGAAGTCCGGGGTAGTTCAGATTGGAGTTGAACCTGGCTGGAAGAAGCCTGGAAGGGATTCAGGGAACAGCTGATAGTCGTGGAAGGTCAGCTGGCGGTGGAGCTCAGCGAGCACTTGGGGTGGCTTAATAGATGACTGGGGGAACTCATGTTGAAGGAGCTCGGGTGGTGCAGTGGGAGCTCATCCGTCGGGAGAATTCAGTCAGCACTGTGGAAATCTGGCTATTGGGGAAGTCCGGAGAGATACCATCTGCAGTCGAAAGCCGGAGGAGTTCTGGGAGGGTCAATCCTGTCAAGAACTTTGGCTGAGGGTATTTTATACCCAACACCAGTCCCTCTACTTTCGAGTTCGAATTTTGAATGAAGGAAGTACGGAGAGATTGTCACAGCCGAAGTTGCTCCCTTGATGTCTGCGCGCAATCGTCCTCAGATATTTTGGCATTCAATGCGCACGCGCTGGAGTCTTTTCAAATTGAGGTGATCCGAAGAGACTCTTTTGGAACCTGCAGCGGAACGATGCTCAAGATGTGGTGCAATAAAGGCTCGGTCAGCCGTCTGCCACTTTTTAACCGCCCACTGTGGTGAGTGGGACACATGGCGAAAAGAGACCAGTTAGAGGGGATTCGCAATCGTCATTATGCCGGATCTCAGGGCCTATTTTAACCCACACTCCTCCTCCAAGAGTCCTGCTCTATCCGACGGTCTCGTTCTGGTGCCCTTCTTCTCCCTGAGAACTTTGATTTTTCTCAGCGCTCTTTCCAGCCTTAGGTGTTCCTCGAGCCGTTCCCATTTCAGCACCTTCGCACCTCTCCGAATCGCTTAGGTTAGTCTCGAAACTCCTTCCTCTTTTTGTTCTTCCTTTTGCCGTTTGATCTTTCTTCCTCTTGCTCTGCACATCAGTCCCTCGAGACCTTGTCCATGATTTTCCTCAATTTTTAGGGATTTTGCCTCTGTATGTGGTCTTCGTGTGATTCTAGAAGTCTTCCAGGGCTTCTTCTTCTAGCGGCTCTAGGAGTTTGTCTGTCTCGGTCTCTTAGAGTCCTCAGGCGGTAGATGAATCGGTAGCTAGAGCTGAACCTCATCCGATTTTTGCACCGGACGCCATTCCTTGTTCTCTGACTCCGGACGAACTCCAACTGATAAGAGTTCAGTATAGGGTTCCTCCGGAGTACGAACTGGAACTTCCTGGCCCATCCAATCGGGCTAGTGCCCCTCCCCTCGGCTGCTTCTGTCTGTACCAGGAGGCCTTTCATGCCGGACTTCAGCTTCCTCTTCCGCCTTTTGCCATTGCTCTTTTTTGGTTTCTGGATATTTCTCTCGCTTCGGTTGCACCAAACTCCTTTAGGTTTTTGATAGGGTTCCTCTCTCTTTGTCATATAGTCGAAGTCCAGCCCACCCTTTCCTTATTTAGATACTTCTACACCTTCAAGCGTCATCCCACGGTGAAGGATTGGTGGTACTTCTCCCCACAGTTTGGTAGAAAGGGGTTGCTGAAAGGTGCCCCCTCTTCTATCCATAACAGGAAGGAGAAGTTTCTTTATATTCGATGCCCGACCTTGAGGCTAGAGTTACCCCCTTAGGGCTCCCCGAGGGACTCTGTCCGCCGGGCGCCCAGCCTAGGGGGGACGATCATCAAGCCTCCCAGAAACTCCTCAAATATCCAACTCTTTCTCTCCCCAACCTCCTGAAGGAGCAGTTTCTGTTCAACATCGGCTTGAGCCCCCTGGATCCCGCCAGTATTTCATCTCTCCTTTTCTTTTCTCCTTTTCTTTTCCTTTCCTCTCTTTCTCCTACTTCACTTCTTTTCTTCTTTTTCATGCTCTCTTCTCTCTCTTTTTCTCTTTTTTTTTTTTTTTTTTTAGGCATGGATGCTGAAGAAGCACAGATGCTTGCCAGGGGCCTGAAGGCTCTCAAAAGAAAGGGCACTGCGGCCTCCTAGCCGGTGAAGAAGACCAGAGTGGAGGGGATGAGTTTGGCCGCACCCGCCCAAGCGACCTCAGCTGCCGACGTCCTTGTAGACACTGAGCTTCCAGCCGCCCATGCTTCCTTGAGGGGTTTGAGTTCTCCTACCGAGGTCCCCGCTTCGGAGATCCGCCCTGAGGAGGTACCAGGGGGTGAGAGGAAAAAGAGGAGGAAGACCTTGGCCCGCAGGGTCGGCAGTCGTCTGGCTGCCACTGAAGAATCCCGTGGCTCTGAAGAGGAGCAGGGGGATGATCCCTTTAGTGACAGGGATCTAATAAAAAAGCTGGTAGACGGGTGCTCACTGCCCGAAGTCATCCAGAGGATCGTCCGCATCGATCCTGCACAACAAGTCTGGGACTCGCTGGGGGCCTTCCTCGAGGTAAGCAGATTCATCCTCCTTTCTTCCTTTCGCTTCTTCATTTAATTAACTTCTCAGCTCTCATTCTGACCCTCCGATCATCCTTGCAGCTCGGGCACCAACTCCTTGCCCACATCGAGACGACAAACAAGGCGGTGGAAGGTCAGCAGGCCAAGGCTGCCCACCTTAAGGAAATGGCCCTCGAGGCGGCCGATCTCCGAGAGACGCTTGAGAGAGAGAGACAGACCTCGACGGAGCAGAAGGCCGCATTGGAGGAGATGGTGAGGAGGGCGGAGGCCGAGGTTGCCAACCTGGCGAAACAGATCCCGACCCTGGTCTCGGAGGTCAGGGGTCAAGCGGTGGAGGAGTTCAAGGCTTCCACTGAAATGAAGAAGTTGAAGGTTGAGTTCGGCCAAGCCACATTCAATAAAGGGTTCGAGCTCTACCAGGAGAAGATGGTCATGAAATTCTCCGAGCTCGACCTCAGCTTCTTGGACGAGGCATCCGAGGATGAAGCCAGACCCTCCACCACCGTCGCAGCCACCGTGGACCACCCTTCAGAGGTGCCGAGTCCCCCCATTGATCCAGAGGTCTGAGACCTCTAATCTTATATTCTTCCTTTATTGCCATTTTTCTTCTTTCTTTTGTCTTCAAGAAACGTTCAGTCAATAAAATTGGTCTCCTCCTTGTGGGGGACTTTTCTTCTCTTCTTTTTCTTTCTTTCTTTCTTCTTCTTTGTAATGAGCTGCGTCTTAACGCGTTGACCTCCCGATGGCAGCGCCCTGCTAAAGCACTTTCCTTGCCTCAGGGGATTCCACTGAAGTCCACGATCCAGCACCTAAAGAAGGAGGTTCTTCATTTGATGAAAATATCGAAGAAGATGGAAGGCGAACTCCGCAGGTTGAGAAAGAGCCACTCTGAAGCCACCGCGGAGGCCACCCACTTTCGAAATCTCCACGTGAAGGGGATCATGGAGTACAGTCGGAGGAAGGCAAACTTTAAGAAGGAGCTTGAGGAACACAAGAAGTGCGCCAGCGATCAAATTTGGGCTCAAGCTGTCAAGATCAGTTCTCTCAGGGTGGAACTGTCGGCTGCCCAGGAGAGGATTAGCTAGCTGGAGGGGAGTTCATCCCGACTTTTGACTCGGGCCGACAGCGACCGGGAGTGGTCGAAGAAGGTCTCCGACCTCCAGCAACAACTCCAAGATGTCAAGGTGAGCTATGATGCATACCGAGCTGGCTGGCGCAAGCAGGTGGACGAATACAGGGGGAGGCTCCGGATGGTGACCGACAAGGTTGCCCGCCTTCGAAGGCAGCTAACTGAGGGGGCTCAATCTACCTCCGCTCGAGATTCCGACGAACTCCAATCCTTGAGGGGGACCACAGAAGAACTATCCATCGCTTTTGGGGAGGGAAAGGCCGAGCTGCAGCAATTGAAGATCCAGCTGGTATGCGAGCAGTAGGCCGTCAAGGATGTGGAGGCGAAATCTGAGGTCCTGAGAAAAAGGCATCGAGAGGCGAAGAACGAAAGCCAGCGATTTCATCGAAGATACATGGAGATATTAATGAGAGAGAGGGAATTGGAAGCAGAAGTCGAACATTTAAGGGGTTCCCTGGCGAGGGTCGAAGCTGAAAGTTCGAGGTCGGAGGGAGCCGGGCCCCCTTAGGGCTCTTTTTGTCCTTCCATCTTTCCATGTATATATTTTTTCTTTTGTTGTTTTGTCTTGTTCTTGTTGTTTTGCTTTTTTTCCTTTAGCCTGCTAGGCTTTGTAGTGTATATTTTGTGAATGAAATGAAAAGGAGATTTTGTGTTACCTCATCCATATATTGCATTAAATCATCATCCGCCGAACTTCTTTTGTCTCTTGACTTGTTCGACGTCCTTAACTTGTTCGACGTCGGTGTCATTCGGAGGTGCCCAGTCATCGCCGCATTGATTTGCTTTTCTTGTCATCCATGGCTGCAGGCTTGAGCTCATGGTCTGAACTTCGCATTAGTCGTGTCGAGAGTCTTCTTAGAGATCGGGGATGTTCGATAGGAGCTCCCATCTTTGTTGAGACGAAGTTCCCTATATTTTTGGTGTAGTCTGTTTTTTATCTGTTGCCGATGTAGTTCGTCGCTTTCTTTTTTAATTTTTTTCTTCTTTTCTGAGTGAGGGTCCTCCTCTTGCTTTTCGCAGGGTCGCGTAGAGGTGTAGAGGTGCCGTTGAGGGGACTTTTCCATTTATCCGATCATGTTGGATGATCGGGTTTTTATCATCATCAGGATGAGGTTCTCCCTCTGTTCCCAACAGGGCCGTGGGGGCACATAAAGGTCATTGCGAGGGCCTCTCCCCCCATTCGGTCCAAAAGAATCGGATCTTTGACTTTGCTTATGTCAGGATGAGGTTTTTCTCCTATTCCTGACAAGGCTGTGGGGGCACATTAGGGCGTTGTAGGGCCTCTCCCCCCATCCGGTCTAAAAGAATCGGGCCTTTGACTTTGCTCATGTTAGGGTGAGGTTCTCCTCCTGTCCCTAACATGGCTGTGGGGGCGCATTAGGGCGTTGTAGGGCCTCTCCCCCCATCCAGTCTAAAAGAACCGGGCCTTTGACTTTGCTCATGTCAGGGCGAGGTTCTCCTCCTGTCCCTAACATGGCTGTGGGGGTGCATAAGGGCGTTGTAGGGCCTCTCCCCCCCATCCGATCTAAAAGAACCGGGCCTTTGACTTTGCTCATGTCAGGGCGAGGTTCTCCTCCTGTCCCTAACATGGCTGTGGGGGCGCATAAGGGCGTTGTAGGGCCTTTCCCCCCATCCGGTCAAAAAGAACTGGGCCTTTGACTTTGCCTATGTTAGGGCGAGGTTTTCTTCCTATCCCCAACATGGCCATGGGGGTGCTTAAGGGCCATTATATGGGCCTCCCCCCCGATCCGATCTTAAAATAATCGGACTCTCATTTTGCTCATGTTAGGACGAGATTCTCCTCCTGTTCCTAACATGACCATGGGGGTACTTAAGGACCGTTATATGGGCCTCTCCTCCGATCCGATCTTAAAATAATCGGACTCTCATTTTGCTCATGCTAGGATGAGATTCTCCTCCTGTTCCTAATATGACCATTGGGGCACTTAGGGGCCGTTATATGGGCCTCTCCCCCGATCCGATCTTAAAATAATCGGACTCTCATTTTGCTCATGTTAGGATGAGATTCTCCTCCTGTTCCTAACATGACCATGGGGGCACTTAAGGGCCGTTATATGGGCCTCTCCCCCGATCTGATCTTAAAATAATCGTACTCTCATTTTGCTTATGCTAGGACGAGGTTCTCCTCTTGTCGTAACAAGTCCATGCCAAAAGGGAAAGATATGCAAAGTCGAAAGGAATTTTAATTCAAAGCAAAGTCGTTAGTAGTACATTTACGGGTTTCTCGAGTCCCATGGTCGTGGAAGGTCTGCTCCTCTTTGAGATCCTCTGGTGATGGAGTCGATGGTCTCGATTGGAGGCCGATCTCTGGGCTGTTCCTCCCTCCTTGGCGGTTCAGGTTGCGGCAAGGCCCTTGGTCGATCCTCTCTGCCTTTAGGTCGGCATCGAATGAACCTGTCGAGCCGACCTCATCTGATGAGCTCCTCGATCTCATCCCGGAGCTGAATGCACTCCTCTGTATCATGGCCGTGGTCACGATGGTAGAGGCAGAACTTGTTAGGATTGCACTTCCCAGGGTGTGTGCGCATCCTTTTCGGCCTTGGCAGCTGCTCCCTGACCTCCATCAGCACTTGAGTTTTTGAGGCATTTAGGGGGACATAGTTGTGGAATCTTCTCGGTGGGGAACCCCGCCGAACTCCACGGTCCGAACTTCTCTACCTATGTACCAAGGGAGGAGTATGGACATGCTTGTGCCCGGGAGGAGTTCGAGAATGCGGCCGAGCTTCCCTCGGCCCTTTTTCGACTGCGGGCTTACTCGAGTCTCCCGCCTGTCGCTCTCTCACAGTCTCCTCATCCTTCATTTTGAAGGCTTCTTCTGCTCAGGCGTACCCCTCGGCCCGAGCCAACGGATCAGCAAAATCCCTGGGGTACTTCTTCTCCAGGGAGAACAAAAGGTCATTCTTCTGAAGGCCGCCCTTCAGAGCGGCCATCGCCACCGACTGGTCCAAGTTTCGGACCTCCAGTGCGGCGACATTGAAATGGTTTATGTAGGCCCGAATGGACTCCCCCTCCCTCTGCTTGATATTGATGAGGGACTCCGAAACCTTCCGTGGGTGCCGGCTGCTGACAAAATGGGCCACAAATTGGTGGCTCATCTGATCGAAGAAAAAGATGGTACCCGACTTCAGTGCCGAGTACCAGTTTCTCGCCGCTCCCTTCAAGGTGGATGGAAAGGCTCGGCATAGAATGGCGTCGGGTGCACCATGAAGCAGCATCATCATTCGGAAGGCCTCCAGGTGATCAATCGGGTCCGAAGTCCCATCGTAGCTTTCAAATTAGGGGAGTTTGAAGTTTGGCGGGATCGGTTCCTACATGATCATTTGAGAAAAGGGAGGGTCAGTGCAAATATCCTCACCATAAGCGGGGGGAGCATGGTGGAGTTCTTCGATCCATCGGTTCATCTCCTGGAGCCTCCGGTCCAGGAAATCCTCTCGACTACGGGTCTCGAGGGTCCTCTGACAGAATGGGGGTAGAGATCTTCCAGGGGTGGAATCGTGATCCGACTGAGGGCTCTCCACCCTCAGATTTATCTTTTCAGGAAAGATGGGGTGGCTGGCCCAAGTGGCCCGCCCTACCGCCGGATTCTGGTGTTCCGGTGATGCTCTTTCCAGGCACACCGATGCCTGTGGCTGCTGCTGCTGCGGTATGGCCTACACAGCTTCAGTGAGGCCTCTGACCTGCTGCGCCAGCAGGTCAAATTGCTCCGTGCTAACCATCATTGCTGGAGGAGGAGGAGGAGGCTGGGAAACTGGAGGTGAGGCCGAAGCCTGAGATCTGACCGCGGAGGTCATGGATCGTCACGTGGATGCCTTATGGTGAGGCATTGGGCAAAGACCTAGTGGAGGAAGGAGGAGAGGATGCCGAAAAAGATGCCCGGGGGCGGTCCCGTTGAGCGCTCCTTTAAGAACAAGGTTACTGCGAAGACACAGGTCCTTCCTCTAGCGCCAATCATGTTGGTGCAAAAATCCACCCTCATCGGAGAGGCTGGAGTTGAGGGAGTCGCGGTCGCCGTGGGAACCTGCAAAAGAAGTCTAAACCGGAGGTGGGGTTGCTCCGGCAAGACCCTCCGACGCTCAAGTCAGCTCTCTGCCTCAACAAGAATGGAGTGCTCGAACAGAAATTTTAGCAGAGTTTCTAGATAAAAATGAGAGCTTAGAGAATAACGTATAAGGGGTCCCCCTTTTATAGGCGGAGGGAGCAACAGACTGATTGCGACGTTTGTAACCGTCCGGCAGTGGGCTGCCCATGGTCAGGAGGAGTTTGTTGCGAAGAGTAGTGGAATGAAATCATGGCTATCACCGGGACGTACCACGTGGAGTCTGTCGTGGGGGGTGGAGCGGCGTCCGTTGTCGCGACTTGCCAGAGGATGGAGGAATCACGTGGTATCTATCGCAGGAAGTGGAGCAGGATCGTGGCCATTATTGCGGTCTGCCAGGGAGTGATGGAGCCGCACGAAATTCATCACAGGAAGTGGAGTAGAGTCGTGGCCCTTGCGGTGGCTTGCTAGAGGGTCCAGGCCTGTCGGTCGAAGTCCGACTGGAGTGTCTGGCGGAGAGGGGTGGCTAGTTGCCCGTCTGAGAGGAGCTCAGAGTCCGGCTCTCAAGGGAGTTCGGATGAAGTCTTCCTTCAGTTGAAGTTGGGGATGAAGTTAGGCTTCCGCGGGAGTCCGGATGGGGTCTTCCAGTAGCTGGAGTCGGAGACGAGATCCAGCTCCTGTAGGAGCCCGGGCGAAGTCCTCCTGCAATTGGAGTTGTGAGTGAAGTCTGGCTCCCGTAGGAGTCCGGATGAAGTATACCTGTAAGTGAAGTTGTGGGTGGAGCCCAACTCCTGTAGGAGTCCGGGCGACGTCCACCTACAGTCAGAGTCGAGAATGAGGTCCGGCTCTCGTAGGAGCCCGGGCAGAGTTTTCCCACAGCTGGAGCTGGAGACGAGATCTGGCTTCCGTAGGAGCCCGGGCGAAGTCCACCTGCAATCAAAGTCAGGGGCGAAGTCCGGCTCCAGCTGTCGGGGTCGAGGATGGGGCCAGGATCCCGTAGGAGTCCAGGCGAAGCCTTCCAGCAGTCGAGGTCGGGGATGAAGTCCGGGCGGAGTCTTCCCACAGCTGGAGTCAGAGATGAAATCTGGCTCCCGTAGGAGCCCGGGCGAAGTCCTCCTGCAATTGGAGTTGTGAGTGAAGTCCGGCTCCCGTAGAAGTCCGGATGAAGTTTACCTGTAAGCGAAGTCATGGGCAGAGCCTGGCTCCCGTAGGAGTCCGGGCGACGTCCGCCTGCAGCCGGAGT
Organism: Elaeis guineensis; assembly: GCF_000442705.2. Classification (NCBI taxonomy): domain Eukaryota; kingdom Viridiplantae; phylum Streptophyta; class Magnoliopsida; order Arecales; family Arecaceae; genus Elaeis; species Elaeis guineensis. The sequence goes on from NC_025998.2 coordinate 106,263,281, forward strand.
CGGGAACGAGGTCCGGCTCTCGTAGGAGCCCGGGCGGAGTTTTCCCACAGCTGGAGCTGGAGACAAGATCTGGCTCCCATAGGAGCCGGGGCGAAGTCCACCTGCAATCAAAGTCAGGGGCGAAGTCTGGCTCCAGCAGTCGGGGTCGAAGATGAAGTCCGGGTAGAGTCTTCCCGCAGCTAGAGTCGGAGACAAAATCTGGCTCCCGTAGGAGCTCGGGCGAAGTCCTCCAGCAATTGGAGTTGTGAGTGAAGTCCGGCTCCCGTAGGAGTCCGAACGAAGTTTACCTGTAAGCGAAGTCATGGGTGGAGCCCGGCTCCCGTAGGAGTCCAGGCAACGTCCGCTGCAGCCGGAGTCGAGAACGAGATCCGGCTCTCGTAGGAGCCCGAGCGGAGTTTTCCCGCAGCTGGAGCTGGAGACGAGATCTGGCTCCCGTAGGAGCCCAGGCGAAGTCCACCTGCAATCAAAGTCTGGGGCAAAGTCCGGCTCTAGCAGTCGGGGTCGAGGATGTAGCCCGGCTCCCGTAGGAGTTTGGGAGAAGCCTTCCAGCAGTCGAGGTCGGGGATGAAGTCAGGTGGAGTCCTCCCGCAGTTGGAGTCGGAGATGAAATCTGGCTCCCGTAGGAGCCCGGGCGAAGTCCTCGTGCAATTGGAGTTGTGAGTGAAGTCCGGCTCCCGTAGGAGTCCGAACGAAGTTTACTTGTAAGCGAAGTCGTGCGTGGAGCCCGGCTCCCGTAGGAGTCCGGGCGACGCCCGCCTGCAGTCGGAGTCGGGAACGAGATCCGGCTCTCGTAGGAGCCCGAGTGGAGTTTTCCCACAGCTGGAGCTGGAGACGAGATCTGGCTCCCGTAGGAGCCCGGGCGAAGTCCACCTGCAATCAAAGTCAGGGGCGAAGTCCGGCTCCAGCAGTCGGGGTCAAGGATGGAGCCCGACTCCCGTAGGAGTCCGAGCGAAGCCTTCTAGCAGTCGAGGTCAGGGACGAAGTTCGGGCGGAGTCTTTCCGCAGCTGGAGTCGGAGATGAAATCTGGCTCCCATAGGAGCCCGGGTGAAGTCCTCCTGCGATTGGAGTTGTGAGTGAAGTCCGGCTCCCGTAGGAGTTCGGATGAAGTTTACCTGTAAGCGAAGTCGTGGGCGGAGCCTGGCTCCCGTAGGAGTTCGGGCAACGTCTGCCTGCAGTCGGAGTCGGGAACGTGATCCGACTCTCGTAGGAGTTTGGATAAAATCTAGTAGTTGTAGGAATCTATCGTTGGAGAAGTTCAGCCGTCGGCGAAGTTCAGGGCAGTTCGGATTGGAGTTGAACCTAGTTGGAAGAAGCCTAGAAGGGATTCGGGGAACAGCTGATAGTCGTGGAAGGTCGGCTGGCGGCGAAGCTCAGCGAGCACTTGGGGCGGCTTAATAGATGACTGGGGGAACTCATGTTGAAGGAGCTCGGGTGGTGCAGTGGGAGCTAGTCCATCCGGGGAATTCAGTCAGCACTGTGGAAATCTGACTATTGGGGAAGTCCGGAGAGATACCATCTGTAGTCGAAAGCCGGAGGAGTTCTGGGAGGGTCAATCCTGTCAAGAACTTCGGCTGAGGGTATTTTATACCCAACACCAGTCCCCCTACTTTCGAGTTCGAATTTCGAATGAAGGAAGTACGGAGAGATTGTCACAGTCGAAGTTGCTCCCTTGATGTCCACGCACAATCGTCCTCAGATATTTTGGCATTCAATGCGCATGTGCTGGAGTCTTTTCAAATCGAGGTGATCCGAAGAGGCTCTTTTGGAACCTGCAGCGAAACGGTGCTCAAGGCGTGGCGCAATAAAGGCTCCGTCAGCCGTCTGCCACTTTTTAACCGCCCGCTGTGGTGAGTGGGACACGCGATGAAAAGAGACCGGTTAGAGGGGATTCGCAATCATCATTATGCCGGATCTCGGGGCCTATTTAAACCCATGTTCCTCCTCCAAGAGTCTCGCTCTATCCGACGGTCTCATTCTGGCGCCCTTCTTCTCCCTGAGAACTTTGATTTTTCTCAGCGCTCTTTCCAGCCTTAGGCGTTCCTCGAGCTATTCCCATTTCCTCACCTTCGCACCTCTCCGAATCGCTTAGGTTAGTCTCGAAACTCCTTCCTCTTTTTGTTCTTCCTTTTGCCGTTTAATCTTTCTTTCTCTTGCTCTGTACATTAGTCCCCCGAGACATTGTCCGTGATTTTCTCCGATTTTTAGGGATTTCGCCTCTGTAAGTGGTCTTCGTGTGATTCTAGATGTCTTCCAGGGCTTCTTCTTCTAGCGGCTCTAGGAGTTTGTCTGTCTCGATCTCCCAGAGTCCTCAGGCGGTAGATGAATCGGTAGCTAGAGCTGAACCTCATCTGGTTTTTGCACCGGATGCCATTCCTTGTTCTCTGACTCCGTACGAACTCCAACTGATAAGAGTTCAGTATGGGGTTCCTCCGGAGTACGAACTGAAACTTTCTGGCCGTCCGACCGGGCTAGTGCCCTTCCCCCCGGCTGCTTCTGCCTGTACCAGGAGGCCTTTTGTGCCGGACTTCGACTTCCTCTTTCGCCTTTTGTCATTGCTCTTTTTCGATTTCTGAATATTTCTCTCGCTTCGGTTGCATCGAACTCCTTTAGATTTTTGATAGGGTTCCTCTCTCTTTGTCATATAGTCGAAGTCCAGCCTACCCTTTCCTTGTTTAGATACTTCTACACCTTCAAACGTCATCCCACGGCGAAGGATTGGTGGTACTTCTCCCCACAGTTTGGTAGAAAGGGGTTGCTGAAAGGTGCCCCCTCTTCTATCCATAATTGGAAGGGAAAGTTTCTTTATATTCGATGCCCGACCTTGAGGCTAGAGTTGCCCCCTTGGGGCTCCCCGAGGGACTCTGTCCGTCGGGCGCCCAACTTGGGGGGGGACGATCATCAAGCCTCCCAGAAACTCCTCAAATATCCAACTCTTTCTCTCCCCAACCTCCTGAAGGAGCAGTTTCTGTTCAACATCGGCTTGAGCCCTCTGGATCCCGCCAGTATTTCATCTCTCCTTTTCTTTTCTTTTCCTTTCCTCTCTTTCTCCTACTTCTCTTCTTTTCTTCTTTTTCACGCCCTCTTCTCTCTCTTTTTCTCTTTTTTTTTTTTTTTTAGGCATGGACGCTGAAGAAGCACAGATGCTTGCTAGGGGCCTGAAGGCTCTCAAAAGAAAGGGCACTGCGGCCTCCAGGCCGACGAAGAAGACCAGAGTGGAGGGGATGAGTTCGGTCGCGCCCGCCCAAGCGACCTCAGCTGCCGACGTCCTTGCAGACACTGAGCTTCCAGCCGCCCGTGCTTCCTCGAGGGGTTTGAGTTCTCCTATCGAGGTCCCCACTTTGGAGATCCGCCCTGAGGAGGTGCCAGGGGGTGAGAGGAGGAAGAGGAGGAAGACCTTGGCCCGCAGGGTCGGCAGTCGTCGGGCTGCCACTGAAGAATCCCGCAGCTCTGAAGAGGAGCAGAGGGATGATCCCTTAAGTGACAGGGATCTAATAAAAAAGCTGGTAGACGGGTACTCACTGCCCGAAGTCATCCGGAGGATCGTTCGCATCGATCCTGCACAACGAGTCTAGGACTCGCTGGGGGCCTTCCTCGAGGTAAGCAGATTCATCCTCCTTTCTTCCTTTCGCTTCTTCATTTAATTAACTTCTCTGCTCCCATTCTGACCCTCTGGTCATCCTTGCAGCTCGGGCACCAACTCCTCACCAACATCGAGACGACAAACAAGGCGATGGAAGGTCAGCAGGCCGAGGCTGCCCGCCTTAAGGAAATGGCCCTCGAGGCGGTCGGTCTCTGAGAGACGCTTGAAAGAGAGAGAGACAGACCTCGGCGGAATAGAAGGTCTCCTTGGAGGAGATGGTGAGGAGGGCGGAGGCCGAGGTTGCCAACATGGCGGAACAGATCCCGACCGTGGTCTCGGAGGCCAGGGGTCAAGCGATGGAGGAGTTCAAGGCTTCCACTGAAATGAAGAAGTTGAAGGTTGAGTTTGGCCAAGCCGCTTTCAATAAAGGGTTCGAGCTCTACCAGGAGAAGATGGTCGTGAAATTCTCCGAGCTCGACCTCAGCTTCTTGGACGAGGTGTCCGAGGATGAAGCCGGACCCTCCACCGCCGTCGCAGCCTCCACGGACCACCCCCCAGAGGTGCCGAGTCCCCCCATTGATCCAGAGGTCCGAGACCTCTAATCTTGTATTCTTCCTTTATTGCCATTTTTCTTCTTTCTTTTGTCTTCAAGAAACGTTCAGTCAATAAAATTGGTCTCCTCCTTGTGGGGGACTTTTCTTCTCTTCTTTTTCTTTCTTTCTTTCTTCTTCTTTGTAATGAGCTGCGTCTTAACACGTTGACCTCCTGATGGCAGCGCCCTGTCGAAGTGCTTCCCTTGCCTCAGGGGATTTCGCTGAAGTCCACGATCCAGCGCCTGAAGAAGGAGGTTCTTCATTTGACGAAAAGGTCGAAGAAGATGGAAGGCGAACTCCGCAGGTTGAGGGAGAGCCACTCTGAAGCCACCGTGGAGGCCACCCACTTTCGAAATCTCCACGTGAAGGAGATCATGGAGTACAGCCGGAGGAAGGTAAACTTTGAGAAGGAGCTTGAGAAACACAAGAAGCGCGCCAGCGACCAAATTTGGGTTCAAGCTGTCAAGATCAGTTCTCTCAGGGTGGAACTGTCGGCTGCCCAGGAGAAAATTAGCCAGCTGGAGGAGAGTTCATCCCGGATTTTGACTCGGGCTGACAGCGATCGGGAGTGGTCGAAGAAGGTCTCTGACCTCCAGCAACAGCTCCAGGATGCCGAGGCGAGCTATGACGCATACCGGGCCGGCTGGCGTAAGTAGGTGGACGAATACAGGGGGAGGCTCCGGATGGCGACCGACGAGGTTGCCCGCCTTCGAAGGTAGCTAACTGAGGGGGCTCAATCTACCTTCGCTCGGGATTCTGACGAACTCCAATCCCTGAGGAGGATCGTAGAAGAACTATCCGTCGCTCTTGGGGAGGGGAAGATCGAGCTGCAGCAATTGAAGATCCAGCTGGTATGCGAGCAGCAGGCCGTCAAGGATGCGGAAGCAGAATCTGAGGTCCTGAGAAAAAGGCATCGAGAGGCGGAGAACGAAAGCCAGCAATTTCATCGAAGATACATGGAGATATTAATGAGAGAGAGGAAATTGGAAGTAGAAGTCGAACGTTTAAGGGGTTCCCTGACGAGGGTCGAAGCCGAAAGTCCAAGGTCGGAGGGAGCCGGGCCCCCTTAGGGCTCTTTTTGTCCTTCCATCTTCCCATGTATATATTTTTTCTTTTGTTGTTTTGTCTTATTCTTGTTGTTTTGCTTTTCTTCCTTAAGCCTGCTGGGCTTTGTAGTGTATATTTTGTGAATGAAATGAAAAGGAAATTTTGTGTTACCTCATCCACGTATTGCATTAAATCATCATCCGCCGAACTTCTTTTGTCTCTTGACTTGTTCGACGTCCTTGACTTGTTCGACGTCGGTGTCGTTCGGAGGGGCCCAGTCATCACCGCATTGATTTGCTTTTCTTTTCGTCCATGGCCGCAGGCTTGAGCTCGTGGTCTGAACTTCGCATTAGTCGTGTCGAGAGTCTTCTTAGAGATCGGAGATGTTCAGTAGGAGCTCCCGTCTTTGTTGAGATGAAGTTCCCTATGTTTTTGGTGTAATCTATTTTTCATCTGTTGCCGATGTAGTTCATCGCTTTCTTTTTTAATTTTTCTCCTCTTTTCTGAGTGAGGGTCCTCCCCTTGCTTTTCGCGGGATCGCGTAGAGGTGTAGAGGTGCCGTTGAGGGGACTTTTCCTTTTATCCGATCATGTTGGGCGATCGGGTTTTTATCATCATCAGGACGAGGTTCTCCCTCTGTTCCCAATGGGGCCGTGGGGGCTCATAAAGGTCGTTGCGAGGGCCTCTCCCCCCATCCGGTCCAAAAGAACTGGGTCTTCGACTTTGCTCATGTCAGGATGAGGTTTTCCTCCTGTTTCTGACATGGCTGTGGGAGCACATTAAGGCGTTGTAGGGCCTCTCCCCCCATCCGGTCTAAAAGAATCGGGCCTTTGACTTTGCTCATGTTAGGACGAGGTTCTCCTCCTGTCCCTAACATGACTGTGGGGGCGCATTAGGGCGTTGTAGGGCCTCTTTCTCCATCCGATCTAAAAGAACCAGGCCTTTGACTTTGCTCATGTCAGGGCGAGGTTCTCCTCCTGTCCCTAACATGGCTGTGGGAGCGCATAAGGGCATTGTAGGGCCTCTCCCCCCATCCGGTCTAAAAGAACCGGACCTTTGACTTTGCTCATGTCAGGGCGAGGTTCTCCTCCTGTCCCTAACATGACTGTGGGGTCGTATAAGGGCATTGTAGGGCCTCTCCCCCATCCGGTCTAAAAGAATTGGGCCTTTGACTTTGCCTATGTTAGGGTGAGGTTCTCCTCCTGTCCCCAACATGGCCATAGGGGCGCTTAAGGGCCGTTATATGGGCCTCCCCCCTGATCCGATCTTAAAATAATCGGACTCTCATTTTGCTCATGTTAGGACGAGATTCTCCTCCTGTTCCTAACATGACCATGGGGGCACTTAAGGGCCGTTATATGGGCCTCTCCCTCGATCCAATCTTAAAATAATCGAACTCTCATTTTGCTCATGCTAGGACGAGATTCTCCTCCTGTTCCTAACATGACCATGGGGGTACTTAAGGGCCGTTATATGGGCCTCTCCCCCGATCCGATCTTAAAATAATCAGACTCTCATTTTGCTCATGTTAGGACGAGATTCTCCTCCTGTTCCTAACATGACCATGGGGGCACTTAAGGGCCGTTATATGGGCCTCTCCCCCGATCCAATCTTAAAATAATCGGACTCTCATTTTGCTCATGCTAGGACGAGGTTCTCCTCCTGTTCCTAACATGATCTTGTTTTAATTGTTTGAAGGGGTTATCCCCAATCGTAACAAGTCCACGCCAAAAGGGAAAGACATGCAAAGTCGAAAGGAATTTTGATTCAAAGCAAAGTCGTTAGTAGTACCTTTACAAGTTTCTCGAGTCCCATGGTCGTGGAAGGTCTGCTCCTCCTTGAGGTCCTCCGGTGATGGAGTCGATGGTCCCGATTGGAGGCCGATCTCCGGGCTATTCCTCCCTCCTTGGCGGTTCAGGTTGCGGCAGGGCCCTTGACCGATCCTCTCTGCCTTTAGGTCGGCGTCGAATGAACCTGTCGAGCCAACCTCGTTTGATGAGCTCCTCGATCTCGTCCTGGAGCTGAATGCACTCCTCTGTATCGTGGCCGTGGTCACGATGGTAGAGGCAGAACATGTTAGGATTGCGCTTCCCAGGGTGTGTGCGTATCCTTTCTGGCTTTGGCAGCTGCTCCCTGACCTCCATCAGCACTTGGGTTTTCGAGGCATTTAGGGGGACATAGTTACAAAATCTTCCCGGTGGGGAACCCCGTCGAACTCCACCGTCTGGACTTCTCTACCTACGTACCCGAGGAGGAGTATGGACACGCTTGTGCCCGAGAGAAGTTTGAGAATGCGGCCGAGCTTCCCTCGGCCCTTTTTCGACTGTGGGCTTACTCGAGTCTTCCGCCTGTCGCTCTCTCACAGTCTCCTCATCCTTCATTTTGAAGGCTTCTTCTACTCGGGCGTATCCCTCGGCCCGAGCCAACAGATCAGCAAAATTCCTGGGGTACGTCTTCTCCAGGGAGAACAAAAGATCATTCTTCTGAAGGCCGCCCTTCAGAGCGGCCATCGCCACCGACTGGTCCAAGTTTCAGACCTCCAGCATGGCGACATTAAAACGGTTGATGTAGGCCCGAATGGACTCCCCCTCCCTCTGCTTGATATTGATGAGGGACTCCGAACCCTTCCGAGGGTGCCGGCTGCTGACAAAATGGGTCATAAATTGGTGGCTCATTTGATCGAAGGAAAAGATGGTACCCGACTTCAACATCGAGTACCAATTTTTCATCGCTCCCTTCAAGGTGGATGGGAAGGCTTGGCATAGAATGGCGTCGGGTGCACCATGAAGCAGCATCATCGTCCGAAAGGCCTCCAGATGATCAACCGGGTCTGAAGTCCCATCGTAGCTTTCAAATTGGGGGAGTTTGAAGTTTGGCGGGATCGGTTCCTGCATGATCATTTGAGAAAAGGGAGGGTCAGTGCAAATATCCTCACCATAAGTGGGGCGAGCATGGCGGAGTTCTTCGATCCGCCGGTTCATCTCCTGGAGCCTTCGGTCCAGAAAATCCTCTCGACTACGGGTCTCGAGGGTCCTCGGGCAGAATGGAGGTAGAGATCTTCTAGGGGTGGAATCGTGATCCGACTGAGGGCTCTCCACCCTCAGATTCATCTTTTCGGGAAAGACGGGGTGGCTGGCCCAAGTGGCCCGCCCTACCGTCGGATTCTGGTGTTTCGGTGATGCTCTTTCCAGGCGCACCGATGCCTGTGGCTGCTGCTGCTGCTGTATGGCCTGCACAGCTTCAGTGAGGCCTCTGACCTGCTGCGCCAGCAGGTCAAATTCCTCCGCACCAACCATCATTGCCGGAGGAGGAGGAGGAGGCTGGGAAATTGGAGGTGAGGCCGGAGCCTGAGATTTGGCCACGGAGGCCGTGGATCGTCGCGTGGACGCCTTGCGGGGAGGCATCGGGCAAAGACCGAGTGGAGGAAGGAGGAGAGGATGCCGAAAAAGATGCCCGGGGGCGGTCCCGTTGAGCGCTCCTTTAAGAACAAGGATACTGTGAAGACACAGGCCCTTCCTCTAGTGCCAATCCTGTTGGTGCAAAAATCTACCTGCGTTGGAGAGGCTGGAGTCGAGGGAGTCGCGGTCGTCATCGGGACCTGTAAAAGAAGTCTAAACCGGAGGTGGGGTTGCTCCGGCAAGACCCTCCGATGCTCAAGTCAGCTCTCTGCCTCAACAAGAATGGAGTGCTTGAACGAAAATTTTAGCAGAGTTTCTAGGTAAAAATGAGAGCTTAGAGAATAACGTATCTGGGGTCCCCCTTTTATAGGCGGAGGGAGCAACAGACTGACAGCGATGTTTGTAACCGTCCGACAGTGGGCTGCCCACGGTCAGGAGGAGTTTGTTGCGAAGAGTAGTGGAATGAAATCATGGCAATCACCGGGACGTGACACATGGAGTCTGTCGCGGGGGGTGGAGCGGCGTCCGTTGTCGTGACTTGCCAGAGGATGGAGGAATCGCATGGTATCCATCACAGGAAGTGGAGCAGGATCGTGGCCATTATTGCGGTCTGCCAGGGAGTGATGGAGCCGCGCAAAATCCATCGCAGGAAGTGGAGCAGAGTCATGGCCATTACGGTGGCTTGCTAGAGGGTCCAGGCCTGTCGGTCGAAGTCTGGCTGGATTGTCTGGTGGAGAGGGGTGGCTAGTTGCCCGTCTGAGAGGAGCTCAGAGTCCAGCTCTCATGGGAGTTCGGACGAAGTCTTCCTTCAGTTGAAGTCAGGGATGAAGTTCGGCTTCCGCGGGAGTCCGGATGGGGTCTTCCAGTAGCTGGAGTCGGAGACGAGATCAGGCTCCCGTAGGAGCCCGGGCGAAGTCCTCCTGCAATTGGAGTTGTAAGTGAAGTCTGGCTCCCGTAGGAGCCCGGGCGAAGTCCTCCTGCAATTGGAGTTGTAAGTGAAGTCTCCCGGACGAAGTTTACCTGTAAGTGAAGTCGTGGGCGGAGCCCGGCTCCCGTAGGAGTCTGGGCGACGTCCGCCTGCAGCCAGAGTCGGGAACGAGGTCCAGCTCTCGTAGGAGCCCGGGCGGAGTTTTCCCGTAGCTGTAGCGGGAGACGAGATCTGGCTCCCATAAAAGCTCGAGCGAAGTCCACCTGCAATCAAAGTCAGGGGTGAAGTCCGGCTCCAGCAGTCGGGGTCGAGGATGGAGCTCGGCTCTCGTAGGAGTCCGGATGAAGCCTTCCAGCAGTCGAGGTCAGGGATGAAGTCCGGGCGGAGTCTTCCCACAGCTGGAGTCAGAGACGAAATCTGGCTCCCGTAGGAGCCCGGGCGAAGTCCTCTTGCAATTGGAGTTGTGAGTGAAGTCTAGCTCCCGTAGAAGTCCGGACGAAGTTTATCTGTAAGCGAAGTCATGGGCAGAGCCCGGCTCCCGTAGGAGTCCGAGCGACGTCCGCCTGTAGCTAGAGTCAGGAACGAGGTCCGGCTCTCTAGGAGCACGGGCGGAGTTTTTCCGCAGCTGGAGCTGGAGACGAGATTTGGCTCCCATAGGAGCCCGGGCGAAGTCCACCTGCAATCAAAGTCAGGGGCGAAGTCCGGCTCCAGTAGTCGGGGTCGGAGATGAAGTCCGGGCAGAGTCTTCCCGCAACTGGAGTCGGAGACAAAATCTGTCTCCCATAGGAGCCCGGGCGAAGTCCTCCTGCAATTGGAGTTGTGAGTGAAGTCCGGCTCCCATAGGAGTCCGGACGAAGTTTATCTGTAAGCGAAGTCGTGGGCAGAGCCCAGCTCCCGTAGGAGTCCGGGCGACGTCCGCCTGCAGCCAGAGTCGGGAATGAGATTCGACTCTCGTAGGAGCCCGGGCGGAGTTTTCCCGTAGCTGGAGTTGGAGACGAGATCTGGCTCTCGTAGGAGCCCGGGCGAAGTCCACCTGCAATCAAAGTCAGGGGCGAAGTCCGGCTCCAGCAGTCGGGGTCGAGGATGGAACCCGGCTCCCGTAGGAGTCCGGGCGAAGCCTTCCAGCAGTCGAGGTCGGGGACGAAGTCCGAGCGGAGTCTTCCCGCAGCTGGAGTCGGAGACAAAATCTGGCTCCCGTAGGAGCCCGGGCGAAGTCCTCCTGCAATTGGAGTTGTGAGTGAAGTTCGGCTCCCGTAGGAGTCCAGACGAAGTTTAAGTGTAAGCGAAGTCGTGGGCGGAGCCCGGCTCCCATAGGAGTCCGGGCGATGTCTGCCTGCAGCCGGAGTCGGGAACGAGATCCGGCTCTCGTAGGAGCCCGGACGGAGTTTTTTCGCAGCTGGAGCCAGAGACGAGATCTGGCTCCTGTAGGAGCCCGGGCGAAGTCCACCTGCAATCAAAGTCAGGGGCGAAGTCCGGCTCCCGCAGTCGGGGTCGAGGATGGAGCCCGGCTCCTGTAGGAGTCCGGGCGAAGCCTTCCAGCAGTCGAGGTCGGGGATGAAGTCCGGGCGGAGTCTTCCCGCGGCTGGAGTCGGAGATGAAATCTGGCTCCCGTAGGAGCCCGAGCAAAGTCCTCTTGCGATTGGAGTTGTGAGTGAAGTTCGGCTCCCGTAGGAGTCCAGACGAAATTTACCTGTAAGCGAATTCATGGTCGGAGCCCGACTCCCGTAGGAGTCCGGGCGACGTCTGTCTGCAGCCGGAGTCGAGAACGAGATTCGGCTCCCATAGGAGTCCGGATAAAATCTGGTAGTTGTAGGAATCTATCGTTGGAGAAGTTCAGCCGTTGGTGAAGTCCGAGGCAGTTCGGATTGGAGTTGAACCTGGCTGGAAGAAGCCTGGAAGGGATTCGGGGAACAGCTGATAGTCGTGGAAGGTCGGCTGGCGGCGGAGCTCAGCGAGCACTTGGGGCGGCTTAATAGATGACTGGGGGAACTCATGTTGAAGGAGCTCGGGTGGTGCAGTGGGAGCTCGTTCATCGGGGGAATTCAGTCAGCACTATGAAAATCTGGCTGTTGGGGAAGTCCGGAGAGATACCATCTGCAGTCGAAAGTCGGAGGAGTTCTGGGAGGGTCAATCCTGTCAAGAACTTCGGCTGAGGGTATTTTATACCCAACAAGGTCCCTAAAAATGATTAAGTTATAGTGATAACTAAGTCATAGCCTCTCATTAAGTGAGTGATAATGAGTCCATTAGTTTAATAATCACTGGAGGCCCAAAGGCCTGGTGCTTATTGACTAATGGAATTATGATTCATAATATGATAATTTGGTTGAGTCTTTTTGATGGTGGTCAGGTTGGCCGGCCAAAGTCGGGCTTGATCATTTATTGGTCTGATTCATCAAATCAAGTCATGTTAATGGTTGGACCTAATCAGATCTTTTTAGTGGAGGCCAAAGCCTACTGATTAGGTTCTGGGGCAAAATCAATTACTAGAAGTTGTTTAGAGAAACAACTGGTTATGAATCTACCCATAGATGCACATGGGTTGACCAACCAATGTTGGGCTCGTGTGTAGTCTGTGTGGATTCTAGTACCCACTAAGGAATTAAAGTAATTTCTTGAATTAGAGGTTGAGGCTACCAGTTCGTAAAAATATTGAGAGAAACTTTAGACTAAAGTCCAAGTCTTTAGTATTAATAATTTATATACTAATATAGGTCTAGTTTTCTTTTATGCAGCTATGGCCACTATCCTGTCGCTCTGATCATTATTAGATAATGACAAGCTCATGGGACCTAATTTCTATAGCTGGTATCAAAAATTAAAAATCATCCTTGAGCATGAGCGGATCCTTTATGTAGTAATGGATCCGACACCTAAGGAGCCAGCCCCGAATGCTAGAGGGACGGTCCGAGATACTTATCAGAAGTGGCTCAACGATCGCACCACCGTACGGTGCATAATGTTGGCGGCAATGAATGATGAGTTCAGTCGCAGGTTCAAGAACGCCCAGCCACAGGAGATGTTTCAAATGTTGAACGACTCCTTTGGCATGCCTGATGACGTTGAAAGGCACAAAACTAGTTGTGCCATTTTCAATGCTCGGATTAGGGATGGGACCTCAGTCACTGATCATGTACTGTACATGATCAAAATAATTGAGCACCTAAGTAAACTGGGCTTTTCTTTGCACGAACAACTCGGTAAGGATGCGATCCTTAATTCTTTGCCCAAGTCCTTCCTCCCCTTCCTTACTCATTTTCGGATGATAAAGCCTGCAGTGAACTACCATGGCTTGTTGGGGTTGCTGCAGAACTTTGAGAAGGACCACCAGCTCCATAAGGAGTCGGTGAATATTGTGGGAGGGTCTTTTTCTGGTCGTCGACCCTTTGAGAAAGGGAAGAAAAACAAGAAGAAGAATAATAAGAAGGTGCAGCCGCATGCTGGGACGTCAGCACAGGGTCAGACCAAGAAGTGCAAGCTTGATCAGAGCCAGGTGGAGTGCTTCTTTTGCAAGAAGCAGGGGCACTAGAAGAGGAACTGTCCTCTATACATTGCCTCCCTGGACCCGAACAGGCTGAAGAAGAGACAAGGTAATTATATGATAACACCTTGCAACTTTTTCATTTGTGATACTATTGCCTGGGTATTGGATACCAGAAGCCCTTATCATATCTGTAATTCGATGCAGGGTCTGCAGGTCGGTAGGAGATTTGATGAAGGTGAGAGGTTCCTGAATGTTGGAGATAGAAGCAAAGTTCCAGTTCTAGCTTTAGGAATCATGAACCTTGTAATCAACTCTCGTAATGTAATTCTGAGTGAATATCACTATTGTCCAAGTTTTTTATTAAATATTATTTTTGTAGGTCTTTTGGCCATGTACGTTATGAATTTTTAATAAAAGAAAATATTTGCAATATCATTTTGAATGGTGTTACAATATTTGTTGGACAACTAAATAATGGAATTTACTTACTGTCACAGCCTGTTAATATGGTTCAAACCTCCGATAAATGCCCTAGAATGGATAATATATCAGAAGTCTACCTTTGGCACTGTAGGCTAGGTCATGTCAATAAGGATAGGATAAATAGGTTGGCTCAAGAAAGAATTCTTGAAGTTGGTGATTGTGAATCACTTCCAACCTGTGAGTCCTGTTTTCTTGGAAAGATGATCAAATCACCTTTTACTAGAAAAGATGAGCGAGCCAGTGAACTCTTGGGTTTGATACATTCTGATGTATGTGGACCCATGAGCTCAAGTGCAAGAGGTGGATATTTCTACTTCATAACCTTCACAGACGACCTATCGAGGTATGGGTATGTCTACTTAATGAAGCATAAATCAGAGTCATTTGAAATGTTCAAACTATTCCGAAATGATGTAGAAAAATAAACTGGAAAGTGTATTAAAACTCTTCGATCTGATCGAGGAGGTGAATACATTTCCAATGAGTTTCTGATATATCTTGAGAAGAATAGGATTCTCTTTCAGTGGACTCCTCCTGGAACAGCACAGCATAATGGTGTGTCTGAAAGGAGGAATCGGATCTTATTGGACATGGTTCGATCCATGATGGAGTTTGCTGGTCTGTCGATCTCCCTCTGGGGATATGCGCTTGAATTGGCTTTTTACCTTCTAAATAGGATTTCAAGTAAGTCTGTAACTAAAATGTCTTATGAGATATGGATAGGACGAAAGCTAGTACTCTCGCACCTTAGGGTTTGGGGGTGTCCGGCTTATGTTAAACGTTTAATTACGGACAAGCTTGGACCTAGGTCTGACAAGTGTTATTTCATAGGGTACCCAAAAGAGACCAAAGGGTATTATTTCTACCTAGCTGATGAGCAAAAGGTGTTTGTTAGCCTTAAGGCAATCTTTTTGGAAAAGAAGTTCTTTGGTGAAGGGACTGTTGCCTCTAAGGTCGAACTTGAGAAATTTCGGCAGGTGAAAAAATTGACACAAGTTGCTGAACCTGAACCGGATTTGGTTAGATCAGATCCGGAGCCCATTGTTCTTGCACCCTTAAGGTGGTTTGATAGAGTACCATGTCAATCGGACAGATACTATGATTTCTTGGTCCGGGACGGCGATCCTGTCGAACTTGATGAAAATGATGAGGATCCGATCACCTACATAGATGCAATGCAGAGATCTGACTCTGAGAAATGGCTAGAGGTCATGAAATCCGAAATGGAGTCCATGAAGGTCAACAATGTATGGACATTGGTTGACCCACCCGAAGGAGTAAAACCCATAGGGTGTAAGTGGGTCTTCAAGAGGAAGAGGGGTGCAGATGGAAAGGTGGAGACCTATAAAGTCTGTCTGGTTGTCAAGGAATATCATCAATGTTATTGTATAGACTATGACGAGATGTTTTCTCCTATGGCAATGCTCAAATCCATTCAGATTATGCTTGCGATAGCTGCCCATCTAGACTATGAAATCTGGCAGATGGATGTGAAGACAGCTTTCCTAAATGGAGAGCTGGACGAAGAGGTGCATATGATACAACCTGAAGGGTTCACATCCACAGATGAGTCTAAGGTGTGCAGGCTACAGAGGTCCATTTATGGACTTAAGCAGGCATCCCAGAGTTGGAACATACATTTTGATAGGATGATCAAAACGTATGGCTTCGTTAAGAATGGAGAAGAGCCCTGCATTTATAAATGGGCTAATGGTCCAGTAGTGGTATTTCTTGTATTGTATGTGGATGATATTCTCTTAATCGGGAATGATGTCCCTGCATTACAAGAAATAAAGATTTGGCTGTCGTCACAGTTCTCCATGAAGGATATGGGAGAAGCTTCCTACATCCTAGGGATGAGGATCTATAGGGATAAATCTAAAAGATTGCTTGGCTTATCCTAGTCCACGTACATTGATACTATGCTGAAGAGGTTCAGTATGGAGAATTTCAAGAAAGGCTATCTACCGATAGGTCATGAAATTTCTCTCTCGAAGAGGGATTGTCCGACAACACTTCAAGAGAGAGAGCATATGGGTAGAATTTTATATGCTTCGGCAGTGGGATCTATCATGTACGCCATGATATGTACATGACCAGATGTGGCATACTCACTAGGGGTAGTGAGTAGATACCAATCTGATCCAGGGGAGAATCACTAGAAGGTTGTTAAAACCATCCTAAAGTATTTAAGAAATACTAAGGACCAGTGGCTTGTTTATAGTGAATCAGACTTGAGACTTATGGGGTTTACAGACTCTAATTTTCATTCTGATCATGATGACAGCAAGAGTATGTCGGGATTTATTTTTACCCTTAATGGTGGGGCTGTCTGCTGGAAGAGTTTCAAGCAGCACACTGTGGCTGATTCAGTTTGCGAGGCAGAGTATGTCGCTGCTTCAGATGCTGTCAAAGAAGTGGTGTGGCTAAGAAAATTCATCACCGAGTTTGGAGTAGCACCCTCCCTTGTTGGTCCAGTTCCGTTCTACTGTGACAGCTCTGGAGCCATTGCTCAGGCGAAGGAACTGAAGGCACACCAGCAGACAAAGCATATTCTGTACCACTACCATCTCATCCAGGAAATCATGGATCAAGGGGACGTCGACCTTCAGAAGATTAATGGAAAGGAGAACCTGGCCGACCCATTCACTAAAGCCATTGCGGTGAAGGAGTTCGACAACTTCAAGTCGAAGATGGGTATTAGATACTGCACCGATTGGCTTTAGGCCAAGTGGGAGATTGTTGGGAATAGTGTCCCAAAGTCAATCGTCAGCCTGTTGATGGTTGTGTTCTTTCCTGTATTAGTATATAAATTATAAATAAATAAAAGTTATTTTGATATTTTTCATCATAAATTATTTCATCTTCTAATGAACTCCTGTGTCGTGGTGAAGTCCTTAGGACTATTTAGACTTGACAAAGGAGGATTTATCGTTTAGTCCTTAAACCTGTTCGCGACCAAATGATACGTTGTTACCAAGAACAACAATGTTTATCAACCATAGGTCGTTGTGTGCCATATGGGTTGGTTGTCCTCTTAACCAAGAAGTGTATAGACACTGGTATGGCATACAGGTGAGATGTAAGGGTACATCTGCACTGAACGTGACCGACTTTGGAGCTTTTTCTGCTGTCAAGATTTGCTCCGATGGGATATGGGTATAAATATCTCTCCGATCTGAAACACCATGGTGACTTGCAAGCAACTCACTGTACTTAGGCACTGGACTACCTGAATTTTTAATTCAGTGACGGAAGGCTGCTGGGTGCAGTCAAGTACTTGACTTGTCGGTGCGTGTGTCAAGATGAGATTGACCACTCCAGTTCAGGAGCTGTGTACAGTCGTGTTTCAATTTAGCAAAATCTTGACTAGGGTAGTCCTAGTGAGGAGTCACAGGACTGTTTGAGTTGAGCACGATTCGGATGATTTAATCAGGGTTGATAGTCTAACCCGGAGTCGTCCTATACATAGGGGTCAAAAGGAATGAATTATACAGTAACCATATTCGCATAGGTTCTGAATGTTGCGATTGTGACTATTCGACCTATCCGGACGTCGGGTATCATTGGTAGATGGTCACTTCGATTAGTATAGAAATTGGTTCCTGTGCTACCGACTTAGGTTCGAACCTGCGGGGTCACACACATTAGAGGTTCCTATCTAATCTGATGGCTGGTAAAGAGTCCCATTGGACTGAGACTCTTCGACAAAGAGTCCTTATGCTTGGGGACTCTGTGATTGAGAATCAAGATTCTCTGATCATGAGTTCCACATATTTTGGGTACCGAGGTCAAGAGTCCCACTGGTTTGGGACTCTTCGATCAAGATTTCATATCGATGAACTTTGATGTCCGATTGCCCATTGGATTTGGACTCAGTATTTATGAGAGATTTAATTAGTGATTTAATCACTAATTAACTCAATTTGATTGAGTAATTATTTTTGGATCAAGTTCAATTGAATTGAATTCAGTTGGGTTTGACCCGATTAGGTTAAGAGTTGATCTAATCATCGAGGTGGTTTGGTCCCTGATTTGATCAGGGATTGGGCTTAGTTAATTTCTGATTTGATTAAGATTTTATTGAGCCTAATTAAGCCTAATTGTGTTGGGTTTAACTTAGTCTAATTGTGCCTAACCTATTTTGATAAGGTTGGTTCAATTAGGTTTGAAACCACCTTGACTTATCTCCCTGCGCCACCTCACCTCACCTGTGCCTATTTGAATTCACGAGAAATGAGTTCTCATGAATTTTCTTCCATGCAGAAACCTTCCCACACCCCTCCTGTATGTGCAATCTAAGTGGATAAAGATGGTTGGTTGGCCATTCAAATTCAAATGAAGTTTGAATTTGAATGGACAACTAATCCCATGCGCCACCTTATCCACTTGTGCGCCACTTCCTCCACATGAGAAAAAGTTTCTCGTGTAAACTCTCTACACACAAAGAAACCCACACCCCTCCCTTCTCACATCTTGAGTGGATAAGGATAAGTTGGTTGGCATTTGAATTCAAATTTGATTTGAATTCAAGTGAGCAACCACCAAGCTTTATCCTCTCACGCGATAAAGACACGGTTGCACTGTTTTAAAAGAAAAAAGAAGATGGGGCGTGTGCAATATCTTATCTATGAAAGAAAGAGTGGTGTGAGAAGGCCTTGTGCATGAGATCAAAGTTCAAAAAACTTTCGAGAGAAAAGAAAAGAAAGAAAGTGGGTGCAGAGTTTTCTGTGAGTACCCTAGGGTTTCTACTTAGGGTTCGGGAAGTGAGAAAGTGAGCTACGAGTGTTGTGAGCCCACCAAATTTTAGAAAGAGCTTCATCAACCTCTTAAGTATCTCTGCTGATGATCCAGAGCATCCAAGGAGTCGGCAGACACCGATCGAAGGAGTTTGGTTAGCATCAGCCGTTGAAAGGGTTCTGCAATGAACTAGCATTCGTGAGGAGCCGATCAGACCAGGAGCTTCATGTGGATGATCCACAGAGGTCAGACATACTGTGTAGCTACATTGTGATGATCAGATCTTTTCGATGGTGATCAGATTGTGGTGATCGACTACCTGCACGAAGGTAATGTATTCTGAACACATAACAGTAAAATATTTACTATAGAAGTTTAAATTTTAAATTTAAATGCATGCTATATATATCATATTTAGATCTTTGTGTAGGGTTAATACATATTAATTAATTAAATTAATTAATAATTTTTACTATAAAATTATAATTTTGAAAAAGTTTTAAAATTATCGTTTTACCCCTGCACCTGAAATTCACCACAAGGGCATGCATGTATGTTTCAATTTTTTTTTTTCTAAACATCATAGTGGAATAGAAGATTAAAATATCTTTTAATCTACATTATGCATGCATAAAATATAAACCATTAGGATCTACTTCATATGCTAAAATTGAACATATGCTGAAATTGAATATGTGATTGAATCACATACCTATTTCGTAATTTCTTTCTACAAATCTAAATCTGAAAGAGAAGAGGCTCTTTCTTAGCCGTGCAAGTACCCCACCTCTATGGGTATCCATTCAGAATCAATCTGGAATAGCCCACTTTAATATTATTTTTTTTTTCTAAGAAAAATCAGTCTGTGAATTTAAACGAAGCCTGAATCACGATCAACTCTTTGATCCTTTCTTTGATCTTCTTTTTCTCTTCTTCTCTTACTTTTGTTCTCGAGATTATGAAACAACCAGGGACTAAAAACCAGTAAGTAATAGGGGATGCCCAAACAACTTTGGGCATTAAAGAAGGAGGATGCCCAAGGTATGGGCATTGGATCTCCAAGGGAGAAGAGAGGGAGAAAAGAAAGAGGGGGCGTGGGCTCTTCAAGGAAGGCATGGGGCTGCTAGTTGAAGTGTTTAGAGACCTTAGGGAAGACCCCTTTAAATAGGCATAAGGTTTGAATCATATTCAAAATCAAACAACCACTTAATATAAGTCCTATTTGCATTAGGAATCCTTATTCCTTTAGTTATTTGACTTCCTTTAGGAGATCCTTTAGGCGTCAACTATTAGAGCCTTTGCACCCACAAAAACACACCCAACATGGCACCCATGGGATGCCCCATAATGATTCTACATGCCCTCTAATCGGTGGATACACCCAACTTGATCAAATCAAGTGACGTTCAATCAAAACTATTAAGGAAATTAATTAATGACTTGAACCTTAATTCATTTGATTCAAAATCTTAGGAACCCAATAATTGGAGCCTAATAAATCTAATTTATTTAGGTTATTAGTAGGTAATTAAATTTAAATTAATCTTATCAAATCAAAAATTCAAACATAAAAAGAAAATTAGGTCCAACCATGTGCTAGCAAGGTTATCCTAAACCCAATAGAATTTCTATAAATCCAATTGAGACTTCATAAGCCCAATTACTTATTTCAGGTCTAATCCCTTTGTTGTATGACCCCATAGGTTCAATTCTATCTAATAGTGAGATATACAATGATCTCTATTATAGTATCATTGAAACTCTTTTCAATGGGTCGGAACAATTCTACTCTAACTAATCAAAGATTATCGATCCTGAGCAACGTTAGTGAGCTCTCATAATCCAACAGTGACACTTAGCAGTATGTAGTGGCAATTCAGTAGAATCAAAAAAGAATCTTAAAGTATAGTTCACGTGTGATTCAGTCTCTCTATCGTGAGTCCCGACTAGATGACAGGTCATGGATAAATCGTCAAACCTTATCATCAGTCATATGATAGATTCGATCAGTTCAAGTCTAATTGTGATCTTTATAAAAAAAATTTTCTAACAATCACACTGTTGTGGCCACAGACTCTCGGACTTAGCCTCTTAAATTCTATAAGACTATTCCTTTCTATCAAGATTGATAAATTCTATCTTGATGCGCATCCTACTCCTATAGTGGACCAACTGTCGCCAACATCCACTACAAGAGCTCATTGAGATCAAGTTTATGTGTCAGTCAAACTTTAACAGTCTCACTACAAGCAATCGTACCATCATAGATCAAAAGACCATTCACATAACTACAGCATCGAGACAATCACTGACGATCGAGTAGAAATTCAAATGATCTTTCGAATGGTCACGCTCAGTACTAATTGTTCTCTAACAATTATCTACACTCATCACTCAGTGTCTCTATACTGTAGATCAGAGACTCATCTATCCTGAAGAAAATGATCTGTGCCAGATCGATCACCATCCTCATGATAATACTATGATCGAAAGTATTTAGGAATTAAATATATATCTTTAATTCTCAACACTTTGAGAATATATATCAAAATATTAATTCCATGGATGATTCAAGGACACATCATGCTTGAATAAAAAATAAATTTATCATTTTATTGATCAAATCAATATATTAAGTATAAAATTATATCCTAGCTATATCATAATATGTCAGTCATATTAGCTTTTAGGATATACATCTAATAATTTTACCCATGAGATGAGATTCACAAGTTCCATATGATTTAAAATCATAAGGATTAAAGAATTTATCTTTGTATAATTTATTAATTCTTGACTCATTTATATGACCAAGTCGGTAGTGTTAGAGATATGTGACATTCATATCCTCTCTCTTTCTTTTTTTTATATTATCAACATAAAGTACATTATCATTAAGTGATAGAAATAGAAGGTCATTATCAACAATAGCATTTTCATAAAGTTCATTAGAAAAATAGATAGAACAACTATCGTTCTTAGCTTTTATTTCAAAGCCTTGTTCTAATAACAAGGGTATAGAAATAATATTTTTAGCTACTTTAGGAATATAATAATAGATCTTTAGTATCAAAATTTTATTCGAAGGTAACTTCAAAATCTTGGTTCCCACGACTTCGATCAGAATGGACTCTCCACTAGCACCAAATAGCTCGAAGTTATCTTTATTCAGACTCTTTATTTTCTGTAGACTCTACAATAATTTGCAAAGGTGTGAGCCACAGGTGGTATCCAATATCCAAGAATCTGAAATTAAAGTAGTTAATGATAAGTTTGTTTGTATCATATACAAACCTTTAGTAACACTTGCTTCTTTATATTTCATAGTTGTTAGGTATTCTTTGCAATTCTTCTTTCAATGCCCGTCCTTACTGCAGTGATAGCAAGTACCTTTGGCGGAGACCTCTTCACCTTCTTGTTGGAGATGTCAGCCTTAGGGTTTAACCTTTTTTTGGAATCCTTCTTGCCTTTCTTTTTTTTGATCTTATTAACAAAAAGAATTGGAGCCTTTTCACCTTTAAAATGGCTCTCTGTTATTTTTAACATTTTTAGTAGTTCAGGTAGAGTGATATTCAGTTTGTTCATAAGGTATTTGATGACAAACTGAGAGAAGAAATCGAAGAGTGACTGCAAGTCAAATTCTGACTGAGTTCACCATCCATAGCAAAACCTAATTATCTTAGACTAGTGATCAAATCAATCATCTTGAGAATATAAGTTTGTACAGATCATCCAAACATGGAATAACTACTTAAATATCTCATATCTAGTAGTTCGACTTTGTTTTCCATATAACTTCTTAAGATTAAAGAGTATAGAAGGAACATTCATGTCCTCATGCTACCTCTGAAGCTCATTATTCATTGAGGCAAGCATGATATGCTTGATAGTTATATTGTCATCCTTCCACATCTTATATGTGGCCCTTTCCTCCTCAGATGCATCTTCTCCGATCGTATCAGGTGTAGGTGAATCTAGTATATAGGAGACTTTCTCCTGTGTGAGAACTATTCTTAGATTTCTCAATCAGTCCACACTGTTTGATCCGATCAATTTGTTAGCATCCAATATACCTCACAGTGACAGTGAGGATACCATATATGCAGTTAATCTACAATAACAAGAACACAATATAAGCAGACAACTCATGATGACATGCACAACTAGATTAGGACTTTTGTCTAATTGTGTTTTTCACTATTTTAATGAATTTCAAAGCCCTCAAGTATGAAAAATAAGAAACATTATTATGTTTCTAAGTGGAGTTAAAATCTCTATTCCTAACAAACACCTTATAGATAGCATAACAATTATTCATGAGTTCAAGAGTAGGTAACTCTTTACCAATTATACTTCATATAATTCTCAATATTTTTCTCTCTTGCCTTTAGATCACTCATAGTCTTGTGGATAGCATAACAAACTATAGTGTTCTAATTAAATTAACCCTTCAATCTCATATGGTCATACTTAAATTATGCTGCCCTTGTGGATAGTACAACAAAGCAACACTATTCAAATATGCCATAAGCATCAATATATACTTAGTCAACATCATATCAATTTCTATAGTAAGTCTTGTGGATAGCACAACCAGCTCACTAAGATCTTGACATACTCTATTGACAAAGCATGAAGGAAGGCCTTTGTAGTATCTACATTGTTAGCCTATTTCGCAAGTGCATGAAATTGCTCAAGTAATATAATGATAAATAAGAAATCATTCCCACGAGGACTGAGTTTAATTACCAAAAATGAATGCTAATTTTACTAATATCTAAACGATCGAAACTGAATGATAATGGAAAATAAAATTAACTCTAAAGAACTCAACGAAAGCTGAATCAAAATTCGATTGATAAAGCACTAGGGTATATCTGATTTCACTTGGACCAATTATCAATTCCAACTATTCTGATTAATAATCCAAATTTAATTATTAATGCAAGGATAAATAATCCTAAATTATTTAATAATCTCTCTCGAGTCTTATTAAATATACTAATTAAAACCTATAATCTATCTTTCAATAGCAAAATAGATTTTAATTAGTTCAATAAGCACAGTGATTATTTCCAAAATTCCACAGGTCAAATCTTCTGCTTCCGCTCTAACTATTATTCCTATGATGTTTGTTATTAACTCTAATTTATAATCTTCCTTCTCAGTACCAATTATAAATCGAAATCAATCAAGTACCAAATATAATAATACTTAAAAGTATTAAGTACAAATAACAAACAATTACATTAACAAAGAAAATTAATACAAGATTCTGAAATTAAAATTAAATTCAAGCTACATCAGGTACCCTAGCTAGAAATTTAGCTTTTCATCATATAAAAATCAAACTCAAGTTTACTTGAATAAAACTCCAAAATCATCCTAACAATGAGTTCTAGAAAATAAATTCAAAGTAAACAAGAGAAAGAATTAAAAACTCTAAAGAAATTGTAGAGCCGAATGAATCCTCTCTTCTAATCTTCCAGATACTCCAAACTCTCCTTGCTTGATTTCTAGCTTTCAAAGATGATTCTCCTCTCCTCTTTTGCTAGTGTTTTTTGATCTTTAAATAGGGCTAGGGATAGGGTTAAGGTGGTATTTTTTTTATGATTTTATTCTATATATCATTCTTTCTATTTGGTATAGAATCTCTCCTCCTTTGGATAGGCTTTAAGCAACCACCAGCCATCTACTCCTTATGCTGCCCAAATTTTTTGATTTTATTATGATTTCTATAGTAAAAGAAGGAAAGGAGATATGATTAATTAGAAGAGAAGAATTTCTTCCTTCCTGGGTCCACAAAATTTGCAAAACAAAGTAAGGTTTCGACTGCCCAAATCAAGTTTTCCAAGAATTGGTTCCAATTCTTTCTAAGTTTGCTCCTCATGCAGAATTAGTTTGGACTCTGATTTTCTTTCATTTAATTCTTTCCAAGATAGCTCTTTGCCACCCAAAATTGGTTTCCATATCAGATCTTTGTGCCAAGAAACACTAAGAAGAATCTGGGTGTATCAGGTGTTTCTTGTTGTGTCCAACATTGTTACCAACTTCAACCTACTGTAGCCACCTCATCTGGAATCCAAATTTAATTTTGTAAATTATGTTCCTTTTTTGCTTCTCTCAAAATTTTGTAGGATCTAATCTTGCTCAATTTGGAGTCCTGTAGCTTGCCTTTTAGGGGTCCTCACACCAAAATATCCAGAATTTAGATTGGTTGACTAGATGGGAGAGATTAACTGCTTGATTTATTTCCTGTACCTCTAGTTTTTTTTCTGGCTGATGATGCCAAAAAGATAAGGTGTGGGGTCCATTGATAGCTTGATTTGGTTATTCTTCTTTGAGGTGGACTCTGATTTTGATGCAAGACTTGATGACTCCGGATGACAAACCCTGCTGAATCGGACTCAACCAATTTCACTTAATTTGACCTTTAAAATATGGTTAAGCCCAATTAGGTGTGACCTGGCTCAATTACCTACAATTGACATAAAACATATCAGGTTCTTACATTTATTTAGTTAATTATTATACCAATTTCATCAAAATCATTAAAAACTAATAATAATAATTACTATAAAAATGCAAGACATCAAATACTCCCAAACCTAAGTTTTGGTTGTCCCCAAGCAAAAGAAAAGTCCAAATCAAAAATAGAGAATCTCAAAAAATTAATGCTAAAAACTTTATTTAACATTAATATACTCAAAATCCATCTAGACACAAAGGAGTAATACCCAAATGCCATGGTTTAACCACCTCAACCCAAAATCGAAAGGCAAACCCACAAGCTAACTATTCCAAACTCATTCATACTCAAACAAAATTACGCACAATCAATAGCTACCCTGCTTCCTTTAGGTTTTAATAAAATAATTCAGTTCAAACATCCAATCCTGAATGCAAAATCCTATCAGCCCATCTCCAATAGTGCAAACAACGTACTCAAGAGATCAATAGGACTTTTTCAGGTTAAAAAAATGGAAAGCAAGCAACAAGAATGATGGTTATGGTCACATAAGTGAAAATAAATCAACCACAATAAATCAGAGCATACTCAATTACTTATACTTTACATCCCTTCCTTTATTTGTTTTATTTGATATTTTTAGAACAGCCTATACACTTTGGCACTCTTCCTTAAGTCATCATTTGCCTTTTTACGCGAATACCGACATTGGCGATGAAGGCACCTGGTTACTCAGCAAGTCATATACTCAAAGTGCTTTGCATACTCATAATTCAAGTCACTGTTTGACGTAAAA
Organism: Elaeis guineensis; assembly: GCF_000442705.2. Classification (NCBI taxonomy): domain Eukaryota; kingdom Viridiplantae; phylum Streptophyta; class Magnoliopsida; order Arecales; family Arecaceae; genus Elaeis; species Elaeis guineensis. The sequence goes on from NC_025998.2 coordinate 106,288,800, forward strand.
GCAAACATGGGGCTCATGAATGCTCCTAGTTACTAGGCAACTTGAAACAGCGGAGCAGATTGTGCTTCTTCTTCTTCTTTTTTTTTTTTTTTGAATGGAAGGAAAACTAAAAATTCAGTATGCTCTAACCATTATAATTAATTTATTCAAAAAATATGAATAGTAGATATGAGATAGGATGAAAAAAAAATACAAGGGGTCAAAAAAAATATGCCAAAGGAATGCCTATATCATTTCTCCCAAGTAAATTGTCTACATTTTATTGCAACAAAGCTCACAAAAAGGATTGGCGAAGCAAAGTAACTATCTCCTATATGAGATTTTATTTAAGTATTTACAAGTTTAAAACAGTCAATCCCTGAATTTGACTTCCAAATTTAAAGCTAAGATAGCCAAACAATAACACAAAAGTAAAATTGTCCCCCTCTATATCCTTACAAGTGATCAATGAATCAACATTCTATTTTTTTTTAATTAAAAAATAAAGACAAAGATGCAAACATAATGGCAATCCTATATTATTAACACGAAATGCTCATGCAAATGCACCCCCAAATCTGAATTGAACATTGTGCTCAATGACAAGATCATCATCACAATACATATTATAGCAAGGCATTCTTAAAGATTAGGGGTACTCCCCTTTGTAGCGTGCCTATGTGCTTGTGCGAGTTTGCAACTCGTCCTCAGTCATTTCATCTCTCTTGTCTTCTTCAATGTGCCTACAAAAAGTGAACAACATCCATTCAAACCTTGAAAATATAGTGAGGATTAAAATTGACTCAAAAAATAAAGAAAATAAAAAAAAATTTGCTTGGGTTGCCTCCCAAGAAGTGCTAGTTTATAGTCGTTAGCTTGACTATCCAAATGCATTATGTCAATGATATGGAGGTTTTTGGTTGCTCAAATCCTCCATCTATGTATTCCTTCAACCTTTGCCCATTGACCTTGAAGGTCCTATCACTACTCTTCAGCTCAACAGCTCCATGTGGAAAAACTTGTATAATCTCAAATGGACCTGACCACCTAGACTGGAGCTTGCCTGAAAATAGCTTTAGGCGAGAGTTATACAGCAACACCTTTTGTCCTGCTTGGAATTCATGCCTCACAATATGTTTGTCATGCCATCTTTTCATTCTCTCCTTGTAAATTCTTGCATTTTCATATGCATGGAGGCGGAACTCATCAAGTTCATTAAGCTATAATAACCTTTTCTCCCCAGCAGCTTCCATATTGAAATTTAGCAACCTAGTTGCCCAGTAAGCTCGATGCTCTAGCTCCACAGGTAAATGGCATGCTTTTCCATAAACTAGATGATACGGGGACATCCCAATTGGCATTTTGAATGCTGTTCTATATGCCCATAACACATCATCTAATTTTAGGGACCAGTCCTTTCTTGATGAGTTGACAGTAGTCTCCAATATTCTTTTAATTTCACGGTTGGAGATCTCTACTTGTCCACTTGTTTGAGGATGATATGGTGTTCCTACAAGATGAGTAACACCGTATTTTGTCAATAAAGAATCCAAATAATGATTACAAAAATGCTTCCCTCCATCCGTGATGATAGCTCTTGGAATACCAAAGTGTGTGAATATGTATTTTTTTAAGAACTTGAGCACACTCTTGGCATCATTAGAGGGAAGTGCTACTGCCTCAATCCATTTGGATACATAATCCACCACCACCAGGATGTATTGATTTGAATAAGAAGGTGAAAAAGGCCCCATAAAATCTAATCCCCACACATCGAACAGTTCTACTTCAAGGATATTGGTTAGTGGCATTTTCTGTCTAAAAGAAATATTTCCAGTTCTTTGACATCGATCACAAGAAGAAACAAAAGCAATAGCATCTTGAAATAGGTTAGGCCAATAAAAACCACACTGTAATACTTTAGCAGCTGTTTTGTTGGGTCCAAAATGGCCTCCACACTCTAATGAATGGCAGTGTTTTAAAATATTTTTAATTTCATCATCAGGCACACATTTCCTAATAAGCTAATCTGGACAATACTTATATAAATATGGATCCTCCCAAAAATAATATTTTGCATCATGTAAAAATTTTTTTTTTACTGGTAATTAAATTTTGGAGGAATAATATCACATGCCTTAAAATTAACAATATCAGCATACCAGGGTGTACTAGATGTGAGTAATGCAAATAATTGCTCATCAGGGAATGACTCATTAATGGGTACCTCAGTGTTTTCAATTTCTTTACTTAACTCTAACCGAGACAAGTGATCTGCTACAAGATTTTCTACTCCTTTCTTGTCCCTAATCTCCAAGTCAAATTCCTGCAATAAGAGCGAATTAGTCTCGGTTTCGCATCCTTCTTTTCAAGTAAATATTTAATTGCTGAGTGATCAGTATAAACAATTATTTTTGCTCCTATAAGATATGGCCTAAATTTATCAAAAGCAAAAACAATGGCGAGCAACTCTTTCTCTGTGGTGGCATAGTTCAACTGTGTATTATTCAGTGTTCGACTCGCATAGTACACCACATGAAGTCTATTCTCCTTTCTTTGTCCCAAGACTGCTCCTATAGCATAGTCGCTTGCATCACACATGAGTTTAAATGGTAGATTCCAGTCAGGTGCAGTGATGATAGGAGCTGAGATTAATTCTCTCTTTAATCTGTTAAAAGCAACCAAACACTCATCAGTAATTTTAAAAGGCGCATCCTTGATCAATAAATTACAAAGAGGTTTGGTAATTTTAGAGAAGTCTTTTATAAATCTTCTATAGAAGCCAGCATGCCCTAAGAAACTCCTCACTCCTTTAACAGATGTTGGTGGTGGTAATTTTTCAATGACCTCCACCTTTGCTTTGTCTACTTCTATCCCTCTAGATGAAATCTTATGGCCTAAAACTACTCCTTCCTGCACCATAAAATGACATTTCTCCCAGTTCAACACAAGATTAGTTTCTTCACAATGCTGTAGAACTTGGGAGAGGTTAGTCAAACACATATCAAAAGAAGGACCAAAAACTGAAAAATCATCCATAAAGATTTCAATGAATTTTTCACCATATCAGAGAATATAGACATCATACATCTTTAAAAAGTTGTAGGTGCATTACATAACCCAAATGGCATTCTCCTATATGCAAATGTTCCATATGGACAAGTAAATATAGTTTTTTCTTGATCCTCAGGTATAATAGGAATTTGAAAATATCCTGAATAACCATCTAAAAAATAGTAGAAGGGATATCCGAACAATCTCTCAAGCATCTGGTCAATAAAAGGCAAAGGAAAATGGTCCTTTCGTGTGGTTTTGTTTAACTTCTTATAATCAATACACACACGCCAACCAGTGACTGTTCTAGTGGGTATCAGCTCATTTTTATTATTTGTAATAACAGTCATCCCCCCTTTCTTAGGAACTACTTGAACAGGACTCACCCAACTACTATCAGAAATAGGGTAGATAATTCCTGCATCAAGTAACTTCATTACTTCAGCTCTAACTACTTCCTTCATATTAGGATTTAACCTACGTTGATGCTCAATTGAAGGTTTGTAGTTTTCTTCCATTAAAATTTTATGCATGCATATACTGGGACTAATTCCCTTAATATTATCAATAGACCAGCCTAGTGCTTTCTTATGCTTTTTCAACACATGCAATAAATTTTTCTCTTGTTCAGCAGACAAATGAGCAGATATAATGACAGAAAAAATAGATGAGTCTCCCAAGAATGCATATCTTAAGTGAGAAGGGAGCTGCTTAAGCTCAAGCTTGGGGTTTGGCTTAGCCTCTACTGAATCCTGTATTTTCTCAACATCATTTAATACATCAACATGCTGTTTATTTTTAACACCATCAATCAAGTCATATTCAGAATTGTCAATTATTTCACTAACAAATTTATTAATCACATATAATCTAAAATATTCATCATTCTCAAGAGGATATTTAGAAGAATTAAGCACATTAAAAATTACCTCTTCTTGTTCCACTCTTAAAGTAAGCTTACCCTCATGGACATCTATAAGTGCCTTGCCAGTTGCAAGGAATGGACGCCCCAATATCAAAGGAACCTCTCTATCTTCCTCCATATCCAAGACAATAAAATCTACTGGGAAGATAAATTTATCCACCTTGACTAATACATCCTCCACTATGCCTTTAGGATATGTCACCGATCGATCAGCTAGTTGTAATGAGACACTGGTCGGTTTCACATCCCCTAGTCCAAGCTTCCTGAAAACAGATAAAGGCATTAAGTTAATGCTAGCACCTAAATCGCACAATGCTTTAGTGAATTCGATATTGCCAATATTGCATGGAATTGTAAAACTTCCTGGATCCTTTAATTTTGATGGCAACTTGTTCTGAATGATTGCACTGCACTCTTCGGTGAGCATGACTGTCTCATGGTCCTCTAGCCTTCTCTTTTTGGAAAGGATGTCCTTCAAGAATTTGGCATAGCTAGGCATCTGAGCTAATGCCTCCGCAAATGGAATATTTATGTCTAGTTTCTTGAAGACCTCCAAAAACTTCAGAAAGTTCTTGTCATCCTTACTTTGCTTGAGCCTTTGAGGAAAAGGAACTGGTGGATTGTAGGGCTTTACTGGCTCTTCTTTTTTCTCTTTTAGCTTCTCTTTGACCATAGTTTCTTCTTGAGTTTGTTTCTTTACTTGTTCTTTAACAGGCTCTTTCCCTTGTTGTTCTCCTAGTTGTTTTCCACTCCTCAAGGTAATTGTCTTCACATGCTCCTTCGGGTTCGTTTCAGTATTGCTAGGCAATGACCCTTGAGTTCTGTTAGCTACCATGTTGGCCAACTGTCCCATTTGTATTTCCAAGTTTTTAATGGCAGCTTGCTGGTTTTGAAAGTTTGTCTTAGTTTCACCCATGAAATCAGTAGTGGCCTTGGTGAGAGTTGCAACCAATTCTTCCAGGTTAGACTTCTTTTCTTGCTGCGGAAAACCAGGTGGTCTATTCTGATAATTCTGTTGTTGCTGTTGATTTCTCCAGGAAAAATTTGGATGGTTCTTCCAGGCAGGCGTGTAGGTGTTTGAGTATGGATTGTTCTGTTGCCTTCCTTGGTTTGCCACATATTGCACTTGTTCTTGTACTGGAGGCATGAATGAGCTATCAATCGGGCAATCTCGAGTAGCATGTTGCCCAGCACACATCTCACAGGTCTGCACACAAGTATTGATAGCATTAATAGACAAATGTCTAATTTTTTGAAAAGAGTGTCTACCTTTGCATTGAGTGCAGTAATAGCGTCTATCTCATGAACCCCAGCAGGTCTCCTTGCCATGTTTCTCTCATTGGGCCATTGGTAATTGTTGTTGGCCATTTCCTCCCAAAGATCATAGGCCTCATCAAGCGACTTCCCCATCAATGAACCTCCAGCAGCAGCATCAATATTAATTCTGGTATGGTTGTTCAGCCCATTGTAGAAAGTTTGCACAACCAACCATTTAGGCAGCCCGTGGTGTGGACACCTCCTAAGCAGATCCTTGAACCTTTCCCAGGCTTCATATAAGGTCTCCATGTCGAATTGCACGAAGGTTTGGATGTTAGTCCTCAACTTGGTAGTCTTAGCAGGTGGAAAGAATTTTGCCAAAAATTTTTGTGCTAAGTCATTCCAAGTGGTGATCGAGCCAGCAGGAAGAGACTGTAACCATGCTTTAGCTTTGTCTCTAAGTGAAAACAGGAACAATCTTAGTCGAATTGCATCATCTGACACTCCATTATGCTTAAGGGTATCACATATCTCCAAGAAGTTTGCAATGTGCACATTAGGGTCATCATTGGGCAATCCTCCAAACTGAACTGCTGTCTGGATCATTTGGATCAAAGCAGGCTTGATCTCAAAGTTGTTTGCTTGCACAGGTGGTCTTGTGATGCTAGATGAAGCTCCATTCACGGTAGGCATGGCATAATCCTGCAGTGCCCTAGGATTTGCCTCTCTAGCAACCTCATTATTTCCTACTAGGATTACTTCTCTCCTTGGATCTTCAGCCATTTCTAGATCTACTTTTGCCTCAAATTTCTTCCCTTCTCTGACTGCTTTAATATTTTGTTTACAAGTGCATTCAATTTCTTGACTTGAAATGGGGTTTGATTCAATTCTCACAAGTCAACCCGATTCTCTTTTTCAAGTTGTAATTTTGAAAGATTATTATCCTTTTTTTTTTTTTAAGAAGAGAGAAGAGGAAAGAGAGAGAAAAGAGTTCTAGAGATGAGTCCTAAGGAGTCCTAAATCTAGAGATGAAAGAGAAGAGTTTTAATTAGATTTAAATTTTTAATGGAAAATAAGTTAGCACAAAATGAACTTTCTATCCTAGGGTTAACCTAGATCTAGATAGCTCCTAACTGTTCCAAGATCACCTTCAAGCACTCCAAGCCCAAAACTGACTAACTGTCTCAGCCAGGTAAGTGTAAGATGTGGGAGGTCCCCTGCTTGTTGCTTTCCTTAGACACCAACTGAGTTGGCCAGGTCAGACAACGGAACCAATTGAAAACCACCTTCCTAAACTACTTGCCTTAGACACCGAGCAATTAATCAATTCGAACCCGATCTAACTTTAGGGCTTTCTTGTCCTATTGAGCTCGAATATCCTAGGGCCAACGTTTAATTGATTTTAGATTAAGGTCTAGGTTATGCAGGATGAAGGATGTGGTTTTTGGGCTAAGGAAGGGTGATCAAATCCCCACCTTATCTGATTAATGGGTTAAGTGCCCTTAAAGTTAATTATGGAGATGCAATGCAAAGAAACAAGATGTCCCATCAAGTTTGAATTTTTTTTTATATATTTTTGGTTATACTATATTAGTTAAGCGTTATGAAATGTCAGTGATTTTTTTTTTAAATATCTAAGAAATAAAATATCTAGATTACTAGTAAAATCAACTATTCTTGATATTAAAGCATCAGTCCCCAGCAACGGCGCCAAAAACTTGTTAGCCTATTTCGCAAGTGCACGAAATCACTCAAGTAATATAATGATAAATAAGAGATCATTCCCACGAGGACTGAGTTTAATTACCAAAAATGAATGCTAATTTTACTAATATCTAAACGATCGAAACTGAATGATAATGAAAAATAAAATTAACTCTAAAGAACTCAATCAAAGCTGAATCAAAATTCGATTGATAAAGCACTAGGGTATATCTGATTTCACTTGGACCAATTATCAATTTCAGCTATTCTGATTAATAATCCAAATTTAATTATTAATTCAAGGATAAATAATCTTAAATTATTTAATAATCTCTCCCGAGTCTTATTAAATATACTAATTAAAATCTATAATCTATCTTTCAATAGTAAAATAGATTTTAATTAGTTCAACAAGCACAGTGATTATTTCTAAAATCCCACAGGTCAAATCTTCTGCTCCCGCTCCAATTATTATTCCTATGATGTTTGTTATTAACTCCAATTTATAATCTTCCTTCCCAGTACCAATTATAAATTGAAATCAATCAAGTACCAAATATAATAATACTTAAAAGCATTAAGTGCAAATAACAAACAATTGCATTAACAAAGAAAATTAATACAAGATTCTGGAATTGAAATTAAATTCAAGCTACTCAGGTACCCTAGCTAGAAATTTAGCTTTTCATCATATAAAAATCAAACTCAAGTTTACTTGAATAAAACTCCAAAATCATCCTAACAATGAGTTCTAGAAAATAAATTCAAAGTAAACAAGAGAAAGAATTAAAAACTCTGAAGGAATTGCAGAGCCGAATGAATCCTCTCTTCAAATCTTCCAGATACTCCAAACTCTCCTTGCTTGATTTCTAGCTTTCAAAGATGATTCTCCTCTCTTCTTTTGCTGGTGTTTTTCAATCCTTAAATAGGGCTAGGGCTAGGGTTAAGGTGGTATTTTTCTCATGATTTTATTCTATATATCATTCTTTCTATTTGGTATAGAATCTCTCCTCCTTTGGATAGGCTTTAAGCAACCACCAGCCATCTACTCCTTATGCTGCCCAAATTTTCTGATTTTATTATGATTTCCATAGTAAAAGAAGGAAAGGAGACATGATTAATTAGAGAACAAAAATTTCTTCCTTCCTGGGTCCACAAAATCTGCAAAATAAAGTAAGGTTTCGGCTGCCCAAATCAAGTTTTCCAAGAATTGGTTCCAATTCTTTTTAAGTTTGCTCCTCATGCAGAATTAGTTTGGACTCTGATTTTTTTTCATTTAATTCTTTCCAAGATAGCTCTTTGCCACCCAAAATTGGTTGCCATATCAGATCTTTGTGCCAAGAAACACTAAGAAGAATCTGGGTGTATCAGGTGTTTCTTGTTGTGTCCAACATTGTTACCAACTTCAACCTACTGTAGCCACCTCATCTGGAATCCAAATTCAATTTTGTAAATTATGTTCCTTTCTTGCTTCTCTCAAAATTTTGTAGGATCTAATCTTGCTCAATTTGGAGTTCTGTAGCTTACCTTTTAGGGGTCCTCACACCAAAATATCCAGAATTTAGATTGGTTGACTAGATGGGAGAGATTAACTACTTGATTTATTTCCTGCACCTCTAGTTTCTTTTCTGGCTGATGATGCCAAAAAGATAAGGTGTGGGGTCCATTGATATCTTGATTTGGTTATTCTGCTTTGAGGTGGACTCTGATTTTGATGCAAGACCTGATGACTCCGGATGATAAATCCTGCTGAATTGGACTCAACCAATTTCACTTAATTTGACCTTTAAAATATGGTTAAGCCCAATTAGGTGTGACCTGACTCAATTACCTGCAATTGACATAAAACATATCAATTTCTTACATTTTTTTAGTTAATTATTATACCAATTTCATCAAAATCATTAAAAACTAATAATAATAATTACTATAAAAATACAATACATCATACATCACTAAACAATCTAAGTCCAAAACTTAATAAGATGAAATTGACCAGGTCAGTAAGTGGGAAGCTTCCCGTAGCTTTTCTTAGACACCAACAAAGTTGGCCAAACTAGCATATGGACCTAATTAGAAAACCACTTTTCTTACTTACCAACACATCAATTGATCAAATGAATTCAATATTTGATTTATAAGTGAATCCCAATATTACAACTTAATATAATTTTATAGAGACTCTTTGAACTGGTCTCGGCACATCTTGACTACTACTACATAAAATGTAACATATAAATTATATAATTTAATATGCTTTTCAAATTATAATATCAATCATATTGATATGCAAAAAATAATGATAATAATCATATAAGGGTGCACAAATGACTTAACATATATAACAAGTTTAGTCAAAATTGAAACAAACCCTAATCGAATTAGGCATGCATTACACCCTTAAACAAAAATTGATTTAAGCATCAAACAACCATAAACCAATAAATTTCATATTATCTCAAATTCAAAATTTTAATAACTAAAATTTAAATTTATGGTTCAAATAAAGTCAAAAATAATTTTTAATTTTAAGACCGATGCTAGAAATTGATGCAATATTTTTGGTAAAATATGAATGAGAATAATTCTATCTTACAACTTTTGCACTTGTTTAATCGAATCTAACAAGGGTGGCTTTGATACCATTGTTGGATTTCAGTCACACAGCAAAATAAAAATTTTAAAAATATACATATCGAAATCTTTAACAATTAAAATTGTCAAACCAAAATTCAAACCCTAGAATCACCTTGGAGATGTCGAGCAAAACAAAATCAAGTATGCAAAGAGATAGAATCTTATACTATTTCAAGCGAGTAGTATGGTAAGAAGGTGATCTCTATGAAACTCCAAAATAGAAGTCCTCCAATGGTGATCCATACAAAAGTTGGTCAAGATCCTTTCCAATCGACGCACTACTACAGCCTTTTCTTCATAAAAAAATTATCGGCCTCAAACTCGAAGAACGATCGCACCAATGCTTAGTTGCCTTCAATTTTGCCACTAAGATCATGACAAGAGAATTCTCTCTAGAAATCTAACAATCTAGGATTTGATTTTGTGCTCCAACATATGAAAAAATCAAGCCCTAGGACAAGGTAGCAACACTTGCAATTTTTCTCACCACCCTTCTTACTATTTTTTCTCTCAATTTTTTTCTTATTTTTTTCTCAATTTTTTTTCAGATTTTTTCTCTTTTATAACATACCAAATACCTCTAATTTTCAACCAAAATCTAGTACCCAATGCATGTGGAATGCCCCATATAAATAGGTTAGGAAGAGACGTGAAGAAACACCAAGGGGTGCCAACTCTTAGCACCCCATATCTTCATATGGAGAATTAATTCTTCATAGATTTAAGTAGGACTCTTCTACTTAAATGCAATAAAGGGTGGGTGGTAATTTATTTTTGGCATGAAACTAGGGTGGCGTGGAGGTCTCCTTCCACACTTGAAACACATTCAAGTTGGATAAGAGTCCAATTAAAATAGACCCAATCCAATTAGGTCGAAGGCAACAGGTTCAATTTGGCTCAAATACTTTGAACTTAACATAATTAAGAACTTGGATTAACATAATGTGCTAGCATATCAAATTAACCTCTAAAATTTATATTAAATTCTAATTAAATCAGATCAAGACTAAATTCTAAAGTGTGTGACCCATTGGATTCCAAATCTAGCTAGCAGTGGATATAGACTCTTGACCTAACCCTAATCCGATCAGATTAGATCAGTTCCAGAGTCTCAATCAACTAGGACTCTTCCTAATTAATTTTTGAATTTAAGCTCTTTTAATTCTGATGAGTCCACAAGTCAAAATTGATGTCTAGCAACATGTCATGACTATCTAAAAGAAATAAAATTTTGGTTAAAATTATCAAAATATTCTTCAGTGGTAAGTTATCGCATAATTCAATCCTTCAGTCAAACAACATCCCAGATGATCTGTGGATATGAAATCATATCAAACCTAATTGCTTATCTACATATATCTCAATCAGAAGTTGATGATATATTAGAAACTCTTTCTAATTATCATTCTGTTTTGGCTAAAGACTTCCAGAATCATCGACCTATGAGATCACATAGGATGTTCGCTCCTCTTATTAGGAGTGACTGATCCCTTATCGATCACTCACAACCTCCATGCACACTTCACCACATCCAGAACATCCCACATAAAGATCAGAGAACCAAGTTAGGAAGTAAACCAAAATATGGATTCATGTACATAAGGTACCATGACGATCTCAGATCAAAAGATCACTTACACAACTCCCACTAGAGAATAATTAGCTGACATGTAAATAAGATTCCATCAGATGTTCTCTCACAAGTCTATTCAGTGAACTCATTTTCTAATAAGCATCCACATCTTTATATTAGTATCACCACATAAGTGATTGTGAGATCAACCATCCTCATCACTGAGCATACATAGGACATACCAGCCTTATCGATATCATTCATCCTCGACTCAATGAATCAATGACTGAGAATATTTTAGGTCATTGCTATCAAGGATTTAGGTCTCACTGGTATGATCTCATCACGGTCCTAAAATTATTATCCAGACCTATGGGGTTCATTATAATCTTAAAAAATAATAATAAGATAAAGCATATAATAAATCGAGAAGTCTATTTCATTAAATAATAATATTAATAATATGAGTTTAGAAGATAAATTATAGAAAATATCCGATCGTATCTCATATGCAATTGGCTGGTAGAGCATTATTCTTTCAATCTCCCACTTGCACTAAAGTCAATCGCCTCTATACTTGATACCCATGCAATTAAAGTGACGGTCAAACTGCTGCAATAACAAGACCTTAGTGAACAGATCTGCTATATTGTTCTTGGTATCAACTCATTCCACGATCACATCACATGTTTCGACTATCTCACAAATGAGGTGAAACCATCTTAAGATGTGTTTGGATTTATGATGAGACCTCAGTTCCTTGGCTTAAGCATCTATCCTAGTATTGTCACAATAAAGGGGCACTGATTGTTCAATCCCTGGAACTACACCCAATTCTGAGATAAACTTCTTCATCCAGACAGTCTCCTTAGCAACCTCACTTAGCAATGTACTCTTCTAACTTACTGCTCCACCATACAGAGTGAACACATACCCAGATATAGATTTGCTATCATTCGGATCAGATTGAAAACTAGAGTCAGTATAATTTTTTAGTTTTAAATCAGATCCACCATATATGAGAAAAATATCTCTAGTCCTTCTCAAATACTTGAGTATGCTTTTCACAGCTTTCCAATGATCCTCTCTAGATTCAGCCTAAAATTTGCTTACAATGTCCAAGGCATAAGCCACATCAGGTCTGGTACACAGTATAGCATACATTATTGATCCTACGATCGAAGCATAAGGAATAGAACTTATTTTATTTCTCTTTTCAGGTATCTTAGGAGATATCTTCTTAGAGAGTTATATACCATGACCCATGGGTAAGTAACATCTTTTACTTTCTTCCATGTTGAACCTCTTTAATACAAAGTCTATGTACCTAGATTGGACAAGCCAAGCATCCTCTTTGATTTATCCCTATAGATCTTTATACCAAGTATATAGGATGCTTCACCGAAGTCTTTCATAAAAATTTTTTGTGATAGCCATATCTTGATCGATTGCAATATAGGGATATCATTCCCAATGAGTACTATGTCATCTACATACAAAACTAAGAAGACAACAGCACTCCCACTAGTTTTCTTGTACATACAAGATTCATCCATATTTTTGATGAAGCCAAATGATTTGACTGTCTTATCAAAATAGATGCTCCAGCTCCTCGATGCTTACTTTAATCCATAAATAGATATATTCAGCTTGCATACTTAATTTTTTCTCCCACTAGAAACAAATTTCTCTGACTGAGTCATATAGACTGAAGCAAAATTCAGTGCAGGGGTAAAATGGTAATTTTAAATTTTTTTCAAAATTATGATTTTACAGCAAAAAATATTAATTAATCAAATTAATTAACATATGTTTACCCTACACTAGGACCCAAATATGATATACAGCATGCATGCATTTAAATTTAAAATTCAAATTTGAACAATAAACACTTTACTGTAATGTGTTCAGAACACAATACCTTTGTGCGGGTAGTAGATCACCACAATCTGATCACCGTCGGAAGAGTCTGATCATCACAACACAGCCACACAGTATGTCTGATCTCTGTGGATCATCCACACGAGGCTCCCGGTCTGATCGGCTCCTCACGGGTGCTAGCTCATTGTAGAGCCCTTTCGATGGCCGATGCTGATCGAACTCCTTCGATCGATGTTTGTCGATTTTTTGGATACTCTAGATCATTAGCAGACGTGCTTGAGAGGATGTTGAAGATCTCTCTAAAATTTGGTGAGCTCACGACACTCGTAGCTTACCTACTCAATTCCCGAACCCCAGGATGAAACCCTAGGGTACACTAAGAAAAACTCTGCACCCTTTTTTCTTTCCTTTCTTTCTTTTTCTCTCAGAAGGTTTTGGACCTTCACCCCATGCAAAAAGGTTCCTCATGCCCCAAACTTTCTCTCCAAAAAATTCTACGCACGCCCCATCTTTCTCCTCTTTTTAAAACAATGTCGAACATGTCTTATCCGCGTGAGAGGATAAAGATAAGTGGTTGCACATTTGAATTCAAATCGAGTTTGAATTCAAATGCAAACCAACTCATCCCTATCCACTTATGGCATGAGAAGAGAAGTGTGTGGACTCTTTGTGTGTGGAAAGGTTTCACGAGAAACCTTTTCTCATGTAAGTTATGTGGTGCACAAGATGGATAAGCCTGAAGGCACAAGAGATAAGTTATCCATTCAAATTCAAACATGCTTTGAATTTGAATGGTTTACTAATCAGCTTTATCCATCTATATGGTGCACAAAAGTGGGCATGGGGAGGGATTTGCATGAGAAAAAATTCAAGAGAAATTCCTTCTCGTGAATTCAAATGGGCACAGTGGATGTGAGGTGGCGCAGGGAGTTTGGGTCAAGGTGGTTTCATTATTTAAACCAACCTAATTGAACCAAATAAGTTAGGCCCAATTAGACTAATTTAAATTCAACTTAATTAGGCTTAATTAGGCTCAATAAAATCTTAATCAAATTAGGAATTGATTAAGCCCAACCCCTGATCAAATCAGGGACCAAACCATCTTGACGATTAGGTCAACACTTAACCTAATCGGGTCAAATCCAACTGAATCCAATTCAATTAGACTTGATCCAAAAATAATTACTCAATCAAATTGAGTTAATTAGTGATCAAATTACTAATTAAATCTATCATAAATATTGAGTCCAAATCTGATAGGCAATCGGGTATCAAAGTCCATCAATATGAAACCTTGATTGTAGAGTCCCAAACCTGTGGGACTCTTAACCCCGGTACCCAAAATGTGTGGGACTTGTGATAAGAGAATCCTGATTCTCGATCACAGAGTCTCAGACATATAGGACTCATAGTCCATGAACATTAGAACTCTTCATCAGCCATCAGATCAGATAGGAACCTCTAATGTGTGTGACCCCACAGGTTCGAACCTAAGCCGATAGCATAAGAACCAATTCCTGTACTAATCAAAGTGACCATCTAGTAATGGTACCCGATGTTTGGATAGGTTGAATAGTCACAATCGCAACACTCAGAACCTACGTGAATATGGTTACTGTGTAATTCATCCCTTTTGACCCTTGTGTTTAGGATGACTCAGGGTTAAACTGTCAACCCTGATTAGATCATCCGAGTCATGCTCAACTCAATCAGTCCTGTGACTCCTCACTAGGACTACCCTAGCCAAGGTTTTGCTACACAGCTCCTGAACTGGAGTAGTCAATCCCATCTTGACACACGCACCGACAAGTCAAGTACTTGACTACACCCAGCAGCCTTCCATCACTGAATTAGAAATTCAGGTAGTCCAGTGCCTAAGTGCAGTGAGTTGCTTGCAAGTCACCGTGGCGGTCTCAAGTCGGAGGGACATTTATATCCATATCCCATCAGAGTAAATCTTGACAGCAGAGATAGCTCCAGAGTCAGTCACGTTCAGTGCAGATGTACCCTTACGTCTCACCTGTATGCCATACCAGTGTCTCCACACTCCTTGGTTAAGAGGACAACCAACCTATATGGCACACAACGACCTATGCTCGATAAATATTGTTGTCCTTGGTAACAATGTATCATTTGGTCGCAAACAGGTTTAAGGACTAAACGATAAATCCTCCTTTGTCGAGTCTAAATAGTCCTAAGGACTTCACCACAACACAGGAGTTCATTAGAAGATGATAATTTGTGATGAAAAATATCAAAATAACTTTTATTTATTTATAATTTATGTACTAATACAACAAAGAGCACAACCGTCAACAGGCTGACGATTGGCTTTGGGATACTATTTTCAACAATCTCCCACATGGCCTAAAGCCAATCGGTGCAGTATCTAATACCCATCTTCGACTTGAAGTCGTCGAACTCCTTCACCCCAATGGCTTTAGTGAATGGGTCGGTCAGGTTCTCCTTCCCGTCGATCTTCTGAAGGTCGATGTCTCCTCGATCCATGATTTCTCGGATGAGATGGTAGCGACGCAGAATATGCTTCGTCCGCTGGTGTGCCTTTGGTTTTTTCGCCTGAGCAATGGCTCCAGAGCTGTCACAGTAGAGCAAAACTGGACCAACAAGGGAGGGTGCTACTCCAAGCTCGGTGATGAATTTTCTCAGCCACACCGCTTCTTTGGCAGCATCTGTTGCAGTGACATACTCCACCTCGCAAACTGAATCAGCTACTGTGTGCTGCTTGAAACTTTTTCAGTAGACAGGCCCACCATTAAGGATAAAAATAAATCCCGACACACTCTTGCTATCATCGTGATCAGACTGAAAACTAGAGTCTGTAAACCCTATAAGTCTCAAGTCCGATTCACTATAAATAAGCCACTGGTCCTTAGTATTTCTTAAATACTTCAGGATGGTTTTAACAACCTTCCAGTGATTCTCCCCTGGATCAGATTGGTATCTACTCACTACCCCTAGTGAGTATGCCACATCTGGTCGTGTACATGTCATGGCATACATGATAGATCCCACTGCTGAAGCATATAGAATTCTACCCATACACTCTCTCTCTTGAGGTGTTGTCAGACAATCCCTCTTCGAGAGAGAAATTCTATGACCTATCGGTAGATAGCCTTTCTTGGAATTCTCCATACTAAACCTTTTCAGTATAGTATCAATGTACATGGACTGGGATAAGCCAAGCAGCCTTTTAGATCTATCCCTATAGATCCTCATCCCTAGGATGTAGGAATCTTCTCCCAGATCCTTCATAGAGAATTATGTCGACAGCCAAATCTTTATTCCCTGTAATGCAGGGACATCATTCCCGATTAAGAGAATGTCATCCACATACAATACAAGAAATACTACTACTGGACCATTAGCCCACTTATAAATACAGGGCTCTTCTCCTTTCTTAACGAAGCCATACATCTTGATTGTCCTATCAAAACGTATGTTCCAACTTCGGGATGCCTGCTTAAGTTCATAAATGGACCTCTGTAGCCTGCACACCTTAGACTCATCTGTGGATGTAAATCCTTCAGGTTGTATCATATACACCTCTTCATCCAGCTCTCCGTTTAGCAAAGCTGTCTTTACATCCATCTGTCAGATTTCATAGTCCAGATGGGCAGCTATCGCAAGCATAATTCGAATGGATTTGAGCATTGCCACAAGAGAAAATATCTCATCATAGTCTATACCATAACGTTGACGATATCTCTTGGCAACCAGACGGACTTTATAGGTTTCCACCTTTCCGTCTGTGCCCCTCTTCCTCTTGAAGACCCATTTACACCCTATGGGTTTTACTCCTTCGGGTGGGTCAACCAATGTCCACACATCGTTGACCTTCATGGACTCCATTTCGAATTTCATGGCCTCTAGCCATTTCTCAGAGTCAGGTCTCTGCATTGCATCCATATAGGTGATCGAATCCTTATCATTTTCATCAAGTTCGATAGGATCTCCATCCCAGACCAAGAAACAATAGTATCTGTCCGGTTGACGTGGTACTCTACCTGATCGCCTTAAGGGTGCAGGAACAATGGGCTCCGAATCTGATCTAACCAAATCTGATTCAGGTTCAGCTATTTGTGTCGGTTTTTTTACCTGTCGAACTTCCTCAAGTTCAACCTTAGAGGCAACTGTCCCTTCACCAAGATTGCCTTAAGGCTGACAAACACCTTTTGCTCATCAGCTAGGTAGAAATAATACCCTTTGGTCTCTTTTGGGTACCCTATAAAATTACACTTGTCAGATCTAGGTCCAAGCTTGTCCGTAATTAAATATTTAACATAAGCCGGACACCCCCAAATCCTAAGGTGCGAGAGTACTGGCTTACATCCTATCCATAACTCATATGGCATTTTGGTTACAGACTTACTTGGAACCCTATTTAGAAGGTAACAAGCTGATTCGAGCGCATATCCCCAGAGGGAGATCGGCAGACCAGCAAACCCCATCATGGATCGGACCATGTCCAACAAGGTCCGATTCCTCCTTTCAGACACACCATTATGCTATGGTGTTCCAGGAGGAGTCCACTGAGAGAGAATCCTATTCTCCCCAAGATATGTCAGAAACTCATTAGAAAGGTATTCACCTCCTCGATCAGATCGAAGAGTTTTAATATACTTTCCAGTTTATTTTTCTACCTCATTTCGGAATAGTTTGAATATTTCAAACGACTCCGACTTATGCTTCATTAAATAGACATACCCATACCTCGATAGGTCGTCTGTGAAGTTTATGAAGTAGAAATATCCACCTCTTGCACTTGAGCTCATGGGTCCACATACATCAGAATGTACCAGACCTAAGAGTTCACTGGCTCTCTCACCTTTTCTAGTAAAAGATGACTTGATCATCTTCCCAAGAAGACAGGACTCACAGGTTGGAAGTGATTCATAATCACCTACTTCAAGAATTCCTTCTTGAGCTAACTTATTTATCCTGTTCTTATTGATATGACCTAGCCTACAGTGCCAAAGGTAGACTTCTGACACATTATCTATTCTAGAGCATTTATCGAAGGTTTGAACCACATTAACAGATTGTGATAGAAAGTAAATTTCATTATTTAGTTGTTCAACAAATATTATAACACCATTCAAAATGATATTGTAAATATTTTTTTTATTAAAAAATTATAACCGTACATGGCCAAAAGGCCTACAAAAATAATATTTAATAAAAAGCTTGGACAATAGTGACATTCACTCAGAATTATATTACGAGAATTGATTACAAGGTTTATGATTCTTAAAGCTAGAACTAGAATTTTGCTTCTATCTCCAACGTTCAGGAACCTCTCACCTTCATCAAATCTCCTACTGACCTGCAGACCCTGCATCGAATTGCAAATATGATAAGGGCTTCTGGTATCCAATACCCAGGCAGTAGTATCACAAATAGAAAAGTTGCAAGGTATTATCAAATAATTACCTTGCTTCTTCTTCGGCCTGTTTGGGTCCAATGAGGCAATATATAGAGGACAGTTCCTCTTTCAGTGCCCCTACTTTTTGCAAAAGAAGCACTCCACCTGGCTCTGATCGGGCTTGCGCTTCTTGATCTGACCCTGTGCAGACATCCCAGCATGCAGCTACACCTTCTTGTTCTTCTTCTTCTAGTTCTTCTTTCTTTTCTTAAAGGGTCGACGACCAGAAGAAGACCCTCCCACAACATTCACCGACTCCTTATGGAGCTGGTGGTCCTTCTCAAAGTTCTGCAACAACCCCAACAAGCCGTGGTAGTTTACTGCAGGCTTTATCATTCGAAAATGAGTAAGGAAAGGGAGGAAGGACTTGGGCAATGAATTAAGGATTGCATCCTTACCGAGCTGCTTGTGCAAGAAAAAGTTCAGTTTACTTAGGCACTCAATCATTTCGATCATGTACAGTACATGATCGGTGACTGAGGCCCCATCCCTCATCCGAGCATTAAAAATGGCATAACTAGTTTTGTGCCTTTCAACATCGTCAGGCATGCCAAAGGAGTCGTTCAACATTTGAAGCATCTCCTGCAGCTGGGCATTCTCGAACCTACGGCTAAACTCATCATTCATTGCCCCCAGCATTATGCACCGAACGATGGTGCGATCATTGAGCTACTTCTGGTAAGTGTCTCGGACCATGCTTCTAGCGTTCGGGGCTGGCTCCTCTGGTGCCGAATCCATTACTACATAAAGGATCCGCTCATGCTCAAGGATGATTTTTAATTTTTGATACCAGCTATCAAAATTAGGTCCCATGAGCTTGTCATTATCTAATAATGACCGGAGCGACAGGGTAGTGGCCATAGCTGCATAAAGAAAAATCAGACCTCTATTAGTACATAAATTATTAATACTAAAGACTTAGACTTTAGTCTAAAGTTTCTCCCAATATTTTTACGAACTGGTAGCCTCAACCTCCAATTCGAAGAATTACTTTAATTCCTTAGTGGGTACTAGAATCCACACAAACTACACACGAGCCCAACTTTGGTTGGTCAACCCATGTGCATCTATGGGTAGGTTCATAACCAGTTGTTTCTCTAAACAACTTCTAGTAATCAATTTTACCCCAGAACCTAATCAGTAGGCTTTGGCCTCAATTGAAAAGATCTGGTTAGGTCCAACCATTAACATGACTTGATTTGGTAAATCAGACCAATAAATGATCAGGCCCGATTTTGGCCGGCCAACCTGACCACCATCAGAAAGACTCAAGCCAAATTATCATACTATGAATGATAATTCCATTAGTCAATAAGCACCAGGCCTTTGGGCCTCCAATGATTATTAAACTAATGGACTCATTATCACTCACTTAATGGGAGGCTATGACTTATTTATCACTATAACTTAATCATTTTAGGAACCTAATAATTTTTGAGAATTTCTTAAAGGATAGAAGAGAAAAAATTAACCAACCAATTTCAATCCTCCCACTGACTTCACCAAGTCAGATTAAAAAGGATTTAATTAAAGTCGGTATTAGGAGCACCTAAATCAGTCACACTGATTTATCTAATGACATGAGTGAGCCCTAATCTCCAAGTGATCTAATCAAAACCTAACTCACCAAGTTGGCCAGGTAAGTGAGATCAGTGGTGGGGATATGCCATTAACTCGACAGAGATTGAATCAATGCGAGTAGCTCCCACTTAAGAACCACTGGTCAAACTGCTGAACTTACCTTAGACACCAACCGGTTCATTAGTTTTAATTTGATCAACTTAGTAAATAGGGTTCCACCGCATAGCCATGAATTAAGTCCATCTTGGTCTAGTTATAGACATGGACCCATTCAACTACAACTATTGGAGTTGAGTCTAGAGTGTCCTTGACCTAATCTAATTCAACTTTTGATTAAATTTGACCATTTACTCTAATTTAGTCTATTTCTTTAAGCTAACCTTAGGTCTAACCCAATTATGGACCTAATCCATCTAACCCATTGACCCACAAGTTTATGCAATTGTCTTAGGTCTTAATTCACAATTCTAGACCAACTTGACAACATATAATTCTTTTAATTAAGTATTTGGGCTGATGGGTCAGGGTTTGGTTTTTCGAAAATAATTTTCAAATTTGAAAGATTTTATTTTTTGTTCACCAAACATATTGACTCATTTCACAAATAGATCAGCACATTTCATAAATAGCAATCCTATTGCTAATTACATAACAGAAAGTAACTCAATCAAAATAAATCATGAATATTCCTTTAGATCTAATCTAATACATTCATGATAAATTTTATAATTGAACCTTTACAATTAAGTCCTTTCATTGTTTCATCTGCATGGGATATAATTACAGCGGCACTCCTACCGCCATAGGAGACCCCATCGAATAGAAAGAGAGGGCCTTTAAATCCTACTTTTCTCCTATGACCGGACGGCCATGGCAACCAATCCAATTTGATTACTTGCTACATGGATCATGTATATCTAAATATACCAATTTCAAAATTTAAATTTTAAATTTCAAATTTTAAATTTCAAATTTCAAATTTTAAATTTTTGAATTTCAAATTTCAAACAAATTTTAAATTTCAAATTTTGAATTTTAAATTTTGAATTTAAAATTTAAAATTTCAACCAAATTTTAAATTTTGAATTTTGAATTTTAAATTTTTGAATTTTGAATTTCGAATTTCAAATTTCAAAATTCAAATTTTGAATTTTGAATTTCAAACTTTTGAATTTTGAATTTCGAATAACTTTCAAAATTCAAATTTTAAATTTTAAATTTTAAATTTCAAATTTAAACTTTTAGATTACAACTTAATCTACGCATGCAAATTCATATATCATATCTTAGAACCTGCTCTGATACCATTTGAAGCGAAATTCAGTGTAGGGGTAAAATGGTAATTTTAAAACTTTTTCAAAATTATGATTTTATAGTAAAAATATTAATTAATCTAATTAATTAACATATGTTTACCCTACACTAGGATCCAAATATGATATACAGCATGCATGCATTTAAATTTGTAATTCAAATTTGAACAATAAATACTTTACTGTAATGTGTTCAGAACACAATACCTTTGTGCGAGTAGTAGATCATCGTAATCTGATCACCATCGGGAGAGTCTGATCATCACGATGTAGCCACACAGTATGTCTGGCCTCTGTGGATCATCCACACGAGGCTCCCAGTCTGATCGGCTCCTCACGGATGCTAGCTCATTGTAGAGCCCTTTCGACGGTTGATGCTGATCGAACTCCTTCGATCGATGTCTGTTGATTCTTTAGATATTTTGGATCATCAGCAAACATGCTTGAGAGGATGTTGAAGATCTTCCTAAAATTTGGTGAGCTCACGACACTCGTAGCTCACCTACTCACTTCCCGAACCCCAGGCTGAAACCCTAGGGTACACTAAGAAAAACTCTGCACCTTTTTTTTTTCTTTTCTTTCTTTTTCTCTCAGAAGGTTTTGGACATTCACCTTATGCAAAAAGGTTCCTCACGCTCCAAACTTTCTCTCCAAAAAATTCTACGCACGCCCCACCTTTCTTCTCTTTTTAAAACAACATCGAACGTGTCTTATCCGCGTGAGAGGATAAAGATAAGTGGTTGCACATTTGAATTCAAATTGAGTTTGAATTCAAATGCAAACCAACTCATCCCTATCCACTTATGGCATGAGAAGAAAAGGGCGTGGACTCTTTGTGTGTGGAAAGGTTTCACGAGAAACCTTTTCTCGTGTAAGTTATGTGGCGCACAAGATGGATAAGCCTGAAGGCACAAGAGATAAGTTATCCATTCAAATTCAAACATGCTTTGAATTTGAATGGTTAACTAATCAGCTTTATCCATCCATATGGTGCACAAAAGTGGGCGTGGGGAGGGCTTTGTGTGAGAAAAAATTTATGAGAAATTCCTTCTCATGAATTCAAATGGGCGTAGTGAATGTGAGGTGGCGCAGGGAGTTTGGGTCAAGGTGGTTTCATTATTTAAACCAACCTAATTGAACCAAATAAGTTAGGCCCAATTAGAATAATTTAAACCCAACTTAATTAGGCTTAATTAGGCTTAATAAAATCTTAATCAAGTTAGAAATTGATTAAGCCCAATCCCTGATCAAATCAGGGATCAAACCATCTCGACGATTAGGTCACACTTAACCTATCGGGTCAAATCCAACTGAATCTAATTCAATTGAACTTGATCCAAAAATAATTACTCAATAAAATTGAGTTAATTAGTGATCAAATTACTAATTAAACTTCTCATAAATATTGAGTCCAAATCCGATAGGCAATCAGGTATCAAAGTCCAGCAATATGAAACCTTGATTGTAGAGTCCCAAACCAGTGGGACTCTTGACCCTGGTACCCAAAATTTGTGGGACTTGTGAGCAGAGAATCCTGATTCTCGATCACAGAGTCTCAGACACATAGGACTCATAGTCTATGAATATTAAGACTCTTCATCAGCCATCAGATCAGATAGGAACCTCTAATGTGTGTGACCCCGCAGGTTCGAACCTAAGCCGGTAGCACAGGAACCAATTTTTATACTAATCGAAGTGACCATCTAGCAATAATACTCGACATCTGGATAGGTTGAATAGTCACAATCACAACACTCAGAACCTACGTGAATATGGTTACTGTATAATTCATCCCTTTTGACCCCTGTGTTTAGGATGACTCAGGGTTAAACTGTCAACCCTGATTAGATCATCCGAGTCGTGCTCAACTCAATCAGTCCTATGACTCCTCACTAGGACTACCCTGGCCAAGATTTTGCTAAATTGAAACACGACTGTACATAGCTCCTGAACTGGAGTGGTCAATCCCATCTTGACACACGCACCGACAAGTCAAGTACTTGACTACACCCAGCAGCCTTCCGTCACTGAATTAAAAATTCAAGTAGTCCAGTACCTAAGTGCAGTGAGTTGCTTGCAAGTCACCGTGGCGGTCTCAGATCGGAGGGATATTTATACCCATATCCCATCGGAGCAAATCTTGACAGCAGAGATAGCTCTGGAGTCGGTCACGTTCAGTGCAGATATACCCTTACATCTCACCTGTATGCTATACCAGTGTCTCCACACTCCTTGGTTAAGAGGACAACCAACCTATATGTCACACAATGACCTATGCTCGATAAACATTATTGTCCTTGGTAACAATGTATCATTTGATCGCGAACAGGTTTAAGGACTAAACGACAAATCCTCCTTTGTCGAGTCTAAATATTCCTAAGGACTTCACCACAACACAGGAGTTCATTAGAAGATGATAATTTGTGATGAAAAATATCAAAATAACTTTTATTTATTTATAATTTATGTACTAATACAATAAAGAGCACAACCATCATCAGGTTGACGATTGGCTTTGGGACACTATTCCCAACAATGACTTCTTCCTTAAGATTTTCATTGAGAAAGGCAGTTTTGACATTCATCAACCAGATCTCATAGTCATGGTATATAGCAATAGAAAGCATAATCTGAATAGACTTGAACATGGCTATAAGTGAAAAAAATTCTTGATAATCAATACCTTATTTTTGTCTGAAATCTTTTGCCACCAGCTTGGCCTTATAGGTCTCTACTTGGCCATCTGCTTCAATCTTCTTCTTGAAGATCCATTTGCAGCCTAGTGGGGTCATACTCTCAGGCGCATCAACCAAAGTCCAAACTTAGTTGGTATACATGGAGTCCATTCCAGATTTCATGGCATTGAGCCATTGGTCTGAGTCACTACTCATGATAGCTTCCGAATAGGTCATGGGATCATCATTCTCAATGATGTGGGATGTGCTGTCATTCTCAATGATAAATTCACACCTGAGTGATACATTATGCACTCTACTTGACCTTCAGAGAGGAGATGTGTGTAGTGACTGTGCCTCAATAATAGGCACATTTGGTTGAGAATCAACTTGTGAATTCTGGATAGGTTGTAGGTTTTGAACTTCCTCAAGTTCAACAGACCTCCCATTGCCCCCTTCTTGGATGAATTTTTTCTCTAAGAAAATGGCATGCTTGCCAACAAACACCTTTTGTTGAGTAGGGTGGTAAACGTACTATCTTATATTCTCTTTGGAATAATCCATAAATCTATATTTTTCTGATCTAGCACTAAGCTTATGTCCATCAATATTTTTCACATAAGCAGGGCAACTTCAAATCTTAAGAAGTTTAAGACTGAGCCTCTTCCTTTTTCTTATCTTATATGAAGTGCTAGAGACAGACTTGAATGGCACTTTGTTCAAAATATACACTACGGCTTCAAGAGCATATCTCCGAAAGGAGATCGAAAGATCCATGACATATATCATGGACCGTACCATATCTAATAAAGTATAATTTCTTTTTTCCACAATACCATTCAATTATGGAGTGTAAGGAGGTATCCACTGAGAAAGTATATGATTTTATTTTAAATGATCAAGGAACTTACTAGTCAAGTACTCTCCTCCTCGATCAAATCGAAGAGCTTTAATACTTTTATCAGTTTATTTCTCAACCATTATTTGATACTCTTTAAACTTGTCAAAGACTTCGAATTTGTATTTTATTAAATACACATATCCAAACCTAGATGTATCATCAGTAAATATGATGAAGTAGGAGTATCCATCTTTGGCTTGAGTCGACATTGAAGCACAAACATCAGTATGTACAAGGTTTTAGATGTCACTCATCCTTTTTTTATATCCAGTAAATGGAGTCTTGATCATTTTACCTGTGAGACAAGATTCACAAGTTCTATATGATTCAAAATCATAAGAATCAAAGAACTTATCTTTATATAACTTGTGAATTCTTGACTCATTTATATGACCAAGTTGGTAGTGCCAGAGATATGTAATATTCACATCATTTCTCTTTTTTTTCTTCATATTATCAATATAAAGTATATTATCATTAAGTGATAGGAATAGAAGACCATTATCAACAATAGCATTTCCATAAAATTTATTAGAAAAATAGATAGAACAACCATTGTTCTTAAGTTTTTTTTCAAAGCCTTGTTCTAATAACAAGGGTATAGAATAATAGGTCTTTAGTTTCTAACTATTTTAAAAATATAATAATAGGTCTTTAGTTTCAAAACTTTGCTCGAAGGCAACTTCAAAATCTTAATTCCCATAGCTTCGGTCTGAATGAACTCTTCACTAGTGCCGAATAGCTCGAAATCATCTTTATTCAGACTCTTTATTTTTTATAAATATTGCAATAATTTGCAAAGGTGTAAGCCACAGACGATATCCAATACTCAAGAATCTGAAATTGAAGTACTTATTGATAAATTTGTTTGTATCATATACAAACTTTTAGCAACACTTGCTTCTTTATTTTCACAGTTGCAAGGTATTCCTTGCATTTTTTTTTCCAATGCCCGTCCTTGCCGCAGTGATAGCAAATACTTTTGGTGGAGACCTTCACCTTCTTCTTGGAGATGCCAGCCTTAGGGTTTAACTATTTTTTGGAATCCTTCTTGCCTTTTTTCTTATTGATCTTATCAACAAGAAGAGCTGGAGCCTTATCATCTTGAAATGGCTCTTTGCTATTTTTAGCATATTCAGTAGTTCAGGTAGGTTGGTATTCAGTTTGTTCATATGGTAGTTGATGACAATCTGAGAGAAGGAATCGGAGAGTGACTGCAGGATCAAATCATGGCTGAGTTCACCATGTTGGAATTTCTATATCGGGGTATGCATGTATGTTTTAAAATTTTTTTTTTCTAAACATCACAATGGAATAGAAGATTAAAATACCTTTTAATCTATATCATGCATGTATAAAATATAAACCACTAAGATCTACTTCATATGCTGAAATTGAACATATACTGAATTTGAATATATGATAGAATCACATACCTATTTCATAATTTTTTTCTTCAAATCTAGATTTGAAAGAGAAGAGGCTCTCTCTTAGCCACACAAGTGTCCGACCTCTATGGATATCCACTCAAGATCAGTTTGGAATAGTCCTCTTTAATATTGATTTTTTTTTCTAAGAAAAATCAGCCTGCGAATCTGAACGAAGCTTGGATCGCGATCAACTCTTTGATCCTTCTCTTGATCTTCTTCTTCTCTTGCTTTTCTTTCCTAGATTATGAAGCAACCAGAGACTAAAAACCAGCAAGCAATAGGGGACACCTAAACACCTTTGGGCATTGAAGATAGAGGACGCCCAAGGTATGGGCATTGGATCTCCAAGGGAGAAGAGAGGGAAAAGAGAAAAAGGAGGTGTGGGCTCTTCAAGGGAGGTATGGGGGCTGCTGATTAAATATGCCTAGAGGCCTTAAGAAAGACCCCTTTAGATAGACATAAGGTTTGAATCTTATTCAAAATCAAACAACCACTTAATACAAATCTTACTTGCATTAGGAATCCTTATTCCTTTAGTTATTTGACTTCCTTTAAAAGATCCTTTAGGTACCAACTATTAGAGCCTTTGCACCCACAAAAATACACTCAACATGACACCCATGGAACACCCCATAATGGTTCCACACACCCTCTAATAGGTGGACACACCCAACTTGATCAAATCAAGTGGCGCCCAATGAAAACTATTAAGAAAATTAATTTAGGACTTGAACCCTTATTCATTTGATCCAAAAACTTAGGCACCCAATAATTGGAGCCCAATGAATCTAATTCATTTAGGTTATTAGTAGATAATTAAATTTAAATTAATCTTTTCAAATAAAAAATTCAAACATAAAGAGAAAATTGGATCCAACCATATATTAGTAAGGTTATCCTGAACCCAATAGGATTTCTCTAAACTCAATTGAAACTTCATAAGCCCAATTGCTTATTCCAGATCTAATCCTTTTATTGTGCGATCCCATAGCTTCAATTCTATCTGGTAGTGAGATATACCATGATCTTTATCATAGTATTATTGAAACTTCTTTCAATGGGTTGGAACAATTTCACTCTAACTCATCAAGGATTGTCGATCCTATGCAACTTTAGTGGGCTCTCACAATCCACCAGTAATATATAGCAGTATGTAGTGGCAATCCAGTAGAACCAAAAAGAACATTAAGGTATAGTTCACATGTGATTCAGTCCCTCTATCGTAAGTTTTGACTAAATGGCAGGTCATAGATAAATTATCAAATCTCATCATTAGTCATATGATAGATTCGATCAGCTCAAGTCCAATTGTGATCCTTATGAAAAATCTTTTTCATCAATCACATTACTGTGGCCACAGACTCTTGGACTTAGCCTCTCAAATCTCATAGAATTACTCTTTTCTATTAAGATCGATAGATTCCATCTTGATGCACATCCTACTCCTACAGTGGACCAACTGTCGCCAACATCCACTACAAGGACTCATTGAGATCATGTTTATGTGTCAGTCAAACTTCAGCAGCCTCATTGCGAGCAGTCAAATCATCGTAGGTCAAAAGACTATTCACATAACTACAGTATCGAAATACTTACTGACGATCGAGTAGAAATTCAAGTGATCTCTCATATGGTCACGTACAGTACTAATTATTCTCTAACAACTACCCACACTGGTCGCTCAGTATCTTGACACTATAGACTAGAGACTCATTTATTTCGAAAAAAATGATATGTGCGCCAATCTATCCGAATCGATCACCATCCTCATGATGATACTATGATCGAAAGTATTTAAGAATTAAATATATATCTCTAATTTTTAACACTTTGAGAATATGTACCAAAATATTAATTTCATAGATGATTCAAAGATACATCACTCTTGAATCAAAATTAAACTTATTCTTTTATTGATCAAATCAATATATTAAGTATAAAATTATATCCTAGCTATATTTTAATATATCAATCATATTGGCTTCTAAGACATACATCTAACAAACTCTCACTTAGACTAAAGTCAATTGGCTACTAATCTAAGTCCCATCCTGTTGTCCCAAGAATTGATTTTGATAGTGACAAACTATTTGAGGAGACTACTAATGAGTTTTTTATCCTTGGAGAATATCTTGGTATGGTTTCAGGTAGTCTAAAAATATTGAGTTTGAAAAGCTTCTTCAAGGGTGCCAAAGTTGAAGATTTTGCAAGTTGGAGATGATTTTGAAGCCTTTTGGCAGTGTCAAGCTCATTCAAATTCATTTAAGAGTATTTGGTAGTATTTTGGTAAGTTTTGATACTTAAATATATGAAAAACTAAATTAGAACAAAATGGGGCGACCCATTAGGTCATCCCTTTGCAAAGGAGAGCTGGCATGCACCTATCTTGGCCTTTGGCAAGTAGTGAGGCAACCCATGGGTCGACCTCTGAGAGCCTGAGACCAAGATAGAGAGCATGGTTCTTTGTCTGGCCAATTGGGATGACTCATGGGTCTACCCCTTGCCAGTGAGTCGACTCATGGGTCGACTTACTGCAGTGCAAATGCGTGTAATAGCTAGTTTTCAGCTCGTTTTTGATGCATTTAATACGTATTAAACATACTCCAACGGTTCTTAACCAATTCTAAAATACTCTCAAAACTTAATGAAGACTATAAATATTTTTTAGAGGTGGAAAATCAAAAGAACAAGAGAGGCATTCAAGCTTAAATCAGAGAAAAAAAAAATCCTAGAAAGAAAAGAAGAAGCATTCAATCAGCTCACCAACCACTCTCTAGCTGCATTCAAGTGTTCAAATCATGTGGGGGTGTCCAACAAAAATTTCTACTCCTTGAGTATTGTACTTTTATCATTTTATTGTGCTCATTTAAGGAGCTCTTTTGTACTAAAAATTTTGTACTCTATTCATTTGCTGTTGTACTTTAAGTTTTGAATTTTAGAGGGTTTCAAAACTCAGATAGGTTGATTCGAACCTGTAATTGGAGGGTTTGTGGGTTGGCTTGTATCTAGGAAACAAGTGTTCTTGCTTGAATAGTAAGGGTTGGTGTAATCCGACGTGCTGTAATTGAAAATCATTTTAGTGGATTGAATTCCCAAGTTAGGATTTGGAGAGTGGATATAGGTGCAAGGTTAGCACCGAACCATTATAAATCTTTAGTATTTGTAGTGCTTGCATATTTTTTCTTCCTTGTTGTGCTCTATATTTGTTCATTTGTTAATTGTGTTTGATCTTCTATCATTGTTAATTAACTCACCTCACTCATCAAGTTGAGCACATTCCTTGTGAGCACTAATCACCAAAAATTTTAAAGAAACCCAATTTACCCCCTCCTCTTGAGTTTCATATCTGGACAACAAGTGGTATCAGAACTCAGTGATTTAGTCCTTACTTGATTTAATTATCAAGAGCCAAAGATCTATGGCAACCCAATTTGGCACATCTCTTGCCGAGAGGCAATCCACCAATCGATCTTTATTTTTCAATAGATCCAACTACACCTATTGGAAAGCTCAGATGAGAATATTTATCCAAGTACTTGACTATAATATGTGAAGTATCATAGTGAATGGACCTCACACACCCACTAAGTTGATTGATAGTGTGTCCCTCCCTAAGTCGAAAGATGAATGGGATGAGTTTGACAAAAAAATAGTTCAATTCAATGCTAAAGCCATGAATATCTCATACTATGCCTTAGATGCAAATAAATTTAACTGTATTTTCACATATAATTCAGCTAAAAAAATTTGAGATAGGTTAGAAGTTACACATGAGGGCACAAACCAAGTAAAAGAGACAAAAATTAACATGCTCGTGCATAATTATGATTTGTTTAAAATGAAACCTGACGAGTCTATAACATAAATATTTACTCATTTCATTGATATCATAAATAATCTAAAGAGTCTTGAAAAGTATTATTCTTGTTGGGAATAGTGTCCCAAAGCCAATTGTCAGCCTGTTGATGGTTGTGCTCTTTTTTTGTATTAGTATATGAATTATAAATAAATAAAAGTTATTTTGATATTTTTCATCACAAAATATTTCATCTTCTAATGAACTCCTATGTTGTGGTGAAGTTCTTAGGACTATTTAGACTCGACAAAGGAGGATTTGTCGTTTAGTCCTTAAACCTATTCGCAACCAAATGATACGTTGTTACCAAGGACAATAACGTTTATCAAGCATAGGTCATTGTGTGCCATATAGGTTGGTTGTCCTCTTAACTAAGAAGTGTGCAGACACTGGTATGGCATACAGGTGAGATGTAAGGGTACATCTGCACTGAACGTGACCGACTCCGGAGCTATTTCTGCTGTCAAGAATTGCTCCAATGGGATATGGGTATAACTATCCCTCCAACCTGAGACTGTCATGGTGACTTGTAAGCAACTCACTGCACTTAGACACTGGACTACCTGAATTTCTAATTCAGTGACAGAAGGCTGCTGGGTGTAGTCAAGTACTTGACTTGTCGGTGCGTGTGTCAAGATGGGATTGAGCACTCCAGTTCAGGAGCTGTGTACAGTCGTATTTCAATTTAGCAAAACCTTAGCCAGGGTAGTCCTAGTGAGGAGTCACAGGACTGTTTGAATTGAGCACGATTCGGATGATCTGATCAGGGTTGACAGTTTAACCCTGAGTCATCCTAAACACAGGGGTCAAAAGGGATGAATTATACAGTAACCATATTCATGTAGGTTCTGAATATTGTGATTGTGACTATTCGACCTATCTGGATGTCGAGTACCATTGCTAGATGGTCACTTCAATTAGTACAGGAATTAGTTCCTGTGCTACCGGCTTAGGT
Source organism: Elaeis guineensis (assembly GCF_000442705.2). NCBI lineage: Eukaryota > Viridiplantae > Streptophyta > Magnoliopsida > Arecales > Arecaceae > Elaeis > Elaeis guineensis. The sequence goes on from NC_025998.2 coordinate 106,319,964, forward strand.
TCGAACCTGCGGGGTCACACACATTAGAGGTTCCTATCTGATTTGATGGCTGATGAAGAATCTTAATGCTCATAGACTATGAGTTCTATGTGTCTGGGATACTGTGATCAAGAATTAGGATTCTCTGATCATGAGTCCCACATATTTTGGGTACCGGGGTCAAGAATCCCACTGGTTTAGGACTCTTCGATCAAGGTTTCATATCGATGGATTTTGATACCCGATTGCCCATTGGATTTGGACTCAATATTTATGAGAGATATAATTAGTGATTTGATTATTAATTAACTCAATTTGATTGAGTAATTATTTTTGGATCAAGTCCAATTGAATTGGATTCAGTTGGATTTGACCCGATTAGGTTAAGTGTTGATCTAATCGTCGAAGTGGTTTGGTCCCTGATTTGATCAGGGGTTGGGCTTAGTCAATTTCTAATTTGATTAGGATTTTATTGAGCCTAATTAAGTTGGGTTTAATTTAGTCTAATTGTGCTTAACCTATTTTGATTAGGTTGGTTCAATTATGATCAAATCACCTTTTGAATTCAACTCCCTACGCCACCTCACTTCTCTGCTCCCATTTGAATTCACGAGAAGCAACTTCTCATGAATTTTCTCCCATGCAAAGGCCTTCCCACACCCCACATTTGTGTGCCATAAGGGTGGATAAAGATGGTTGGTTGGCCATTCAAATTCAAAAGAAGGTTTGAATTTGAATGAGCAACCAATCCATGTGCCACCTAGGCTTATCCTTGCGCCATTTGTTTTACATGAGAAAGAGTTTCTCATGTAATTCTCCATGCACAAGAGAAGCCACACCTCCTCTCTTCTCATGCGTAGAGTGGATAAGAATGAGTTGGTTGGCATTTGAATTCAAATTCGATTTAAATTCAAATGAGCAACCACTTATCTTTATCCTCTCATGCGGTAAAAATACTGCAAAGATGCGGTCTTGCATCATTTTAAAAAGGAGATAAGAGAGGGCGTGTGCACAGAAGATCAGAGAAAAAAGGGTGGCGTGAGAGAGATTTCTTGCATGAGAAAAGAAAAGAAAAGAAGAGAAAAGGAGAGAGAAGTGGGCGCAAGCTTTTCTTGTGTACCCTAGGGTTTTGGCTTAGGGTTTGGGAAGTGAGAATGTGAGCTACAAGTGTCGTGAGCCCACCAAACTTTAGGAAGAGCATCATCAACCTCTCTATCATCTTTACTGATAATCTGGAGTATCTGAAGAGTCGACAGACATCGATCGAAGGAGTTCGATCAACATTGGCCATCAAAAAGGTACAGTCACGAACTAGCATTCGTGAGGAGCCGATCAGACTGGAAGCTTCGTGTGGATGATCCGCAGAGGCCAGACACACTGTGTGGTTATGTTATGATGATCAGACCCTCCCGACGGTGATCAGATTATGACGATCAACTACCCGCACAAAGGTAATGTGTTCTGAACACATAACAGTAAATTATTTACTGTAGATGTTTGAATTTCAAATTTAAATGCATGCATTCTATATATCATATTTAGATCCTAGTGTAAGATAAATATATATTAATTAATTAGATTAATTAATAATTTCTACTGTAAAATAGTGATTTTGAAAAAGTTTTAAAATTACCATTTTATCCCTGCACTCAAATTTCACTTCAAATGGTATCAGAGCGAGTTCTAAAATATGATATATATTTTTGCATGTGTAGATTAAGTTGTAATCTAAAAGTTTAAATTTAAAATTTGAATTTTGAAAGTTGTTCGAAATTTAAAATTCAAAAATTTGAAATTCAAAATTTGAAATTTAAATTTTAAAATTTGAAATTCAAAATTTAAAATTTAAAATTTAAAATTTAAAATTTAAAATTTAAAATTTAGTTGAAATTTTAAATTTCAAATTCAAAATTTAAAATTCAAAATTTGAAATTCAAAATTTTAAAATTTGAAATTTGAAATTTGTTTGAAATTTGAAATTCAAAATTTAAAATTTGAAATTTGAAATTTAAATTTTGAAATTGGTATATTTAGATATACTTGATCCAAGTAGTAAGTAGTCTAATTGGGTTGGTTGCCATGGTCGTCCGATCATAGGAGAAAAGTAGGGTTTAAAGGCCCTCTCCTCCCATTCGATGGGGTTCTCCTATGGCGGTAAGGGTGCCGCTGCAATTATATCTCATGCAGACGAAGCAGCGAAAAGAATTAATTGTAAAGGTTCAATTATGAAATTTATCATGAATATTTTAGATTAGATCTAAAAGAATATTCATGATTTATTTTGATTGAGTTATTTTCTGTTATTAGCAATAGGATTGCTGTTTATGAAATGTGCTGATCTGTTTGTGAAATGAGTCAACATATTTGGTGAACAGAAAATAAAATCTTTCAAATTTAAAAATTATTTTCGAAATACCAAACCCTGATCCATCAGCCCAAATACTTAATTAAAAGAATTAAGTGTTGTCTAGTTAGTCTAGAATTGTGAATTAAGACCTATGACAATTGCATAAACTTGTGGGTCAATGGGTTAGATAAATTAGGTCCATAATTGGGTTAGACCTAAGGTTAGCTTAAAGAAATGGACTAAATTAGAGTAATTGATCAAATCTAATCAAAAATTGAATTAGATTAGGTCAAGGACACTCTAGACTCAACTCCAATAGTTGTAGTTGAATGGGTCCATGTCTTTAACTAGACCAAGATGGACTTAATTCATGGCTACGCGGTGGAACCCTATTTACTAAGTTGATCAAATTAAAACTAATGAACCAGTTGGTGTCTAAGGTAAGTTCGGCAGTTTGACCAGTGGTTCTTAAGTGGGAGCTACTCGCATTGATTCGATCTCTGACGAGTTAATGGCATATCCCCACCACTGATCTCACTTACTTGGCCAACCTGGTGAGTTAGGTTTTGATTAGATCACTTGGTGATTAGGGCTCACCCATGTCATTAGGTAAATCAGTGTGACTAATTTAGGTGCTCCTAATGCCAGCTTTAATTAATTTTTTTTTAATCTGACTTGGTGAAGTCAGTGGGAGGATTGAAATTGGTTGGTTATTTTCTTCTCTTCCTTCTCTTAATAAAATCCTCAAAAATTATTAGGTCCCTAAAATGATTAAGTTATAGTGATAACTAAGTCATAGCCTCCTATTAAGTGAGTGATAATGAGTCCATTAGTTTAATAATCACTGGAGGCCCAAAGGCCTGGTGCTTATTGACTAATGGAATTATCATTCATAGTATGATAATTTGGTTGAGTCTTTCTGATGGTGGTCAGGTTGGCCAGCCAAAATCGGGCCTGATCATTTATTGGTCTGATTCACCAAATCAAGTCATGTTAATGGTTGGACCTAATCAGATCTTTTCAGTGGAGGCCAAAGCCTACTGATTAGGTTCTGGGGCAAAATTTATTACTAGAAGTTGTTTAGAGAAACAACTAGTTATGAACCTACCCATAGATGCACATGGGTTGACCAACCAAAGTTGGGCTCGTGTGTGGTCTGTGTGGATTCTAGTACGCACTAAGAAATTAAAGTAATTCTTTGAATTGGAGGTTGAGGCTACCAGTTCGTAAAAATACAGGGAGAAACTTTAGACTAAAGTCCAAGTCTTTAGTATTAATAATTTATATACTAATAGAGGTCTGGTTTTCCTTTATGCAGAAATGGCTACTACCCTATCGCTCCGATCATTATTAGATAATGACAAGCTCATGGGACCTAATTTTGATAGCTGGTATCAAAAATTAAAAATCATCCTTGAGTATGAGCGGATCCTTTATGTAGTAACGGATCCGGCACCTGAGGAGTCAGCCCCGAACACTAGAGGGACGGACCGAGATACTTATCAGAAGTGGCTCAATGATCGCACCACCGTTCGATGCATAATGCTGGCGGCAATGAATGATGAGTTCAGCCACAGATTTGAGAATGCCCAGCCGCAGGAGATGCTTCAAATGTTGAGCGACTCCTTTGGTACGCCTGACAACGTTGAAAGGCACAAAACTAGTTGTGCCATTTTCAATGCTCGGATGAGGGATGGGGCCTCAGTCACTGATCATGTACTGTACATGATCGAAATGATTGAGTGCCTAAATAAACTGGGCTTTCCCTTGCACGAGCAGCTCGATAAGGATGCGATCCTTAATTCTTTGCCCAAGTCCTTCCTTCCCTTCCTTACTCATTTTCGAATGACAAAGCCTGCAGTGAACTACCATGGCTTGTTGGGGTTGCTGCAGAACTTTGAGAAGGACCATCAGCTCCATAAGGAGTTGGTGAATGTTGTGGGAGAGTCTTCTTCTGGTCGTCGACCCTTTAAGAAAGGGAAGAAGAACAAGAAGAAGAAGAATAAGAAGATGCAGTCGCATGCTGGGACGTCTGCACAGGGTCAAACCAAGAAGCGCAAGCCCAACCAGAGCCAGGGGAGTGCTTCTTTTGCAAGAAGCAGGGGCACTGGAAGAGGAACTGTCCTCTATACATTGCCTCCCTGGACCCGAATAGGTCGAAGAAGAAGCAAGGTAATTATATGATAACACCTTGCAACTTTTCTATTTGTGATACTACTACCTGGGTATTAGATACCGAAAGCCCTTATCATATTTGCCATTCGATGCAAGGTCTGCAGGTCAGTAGGAGATTTGATGAAGGCGAGAGGTTTCTGAACGTTGGAGATGGAAGCAAAGTTCCAGTTCTAGCTTTAGGAATCATGAACCTTATAATCAATTCTCGTAATGTAATTCTAAGTGAATGTCATTATTGTCCAAACTTTTTATTAAATATTATTTCTGTAGGCCTTTTGGCCATGTATGGTTATAAATTTTTAATAAAAATAAATGTTTGCAATATCATTTTGAATGGTGTTACAATATTTGTTGGACAACTAAATAATGGAATCTACTTACTATCATAGCCTGTTAATGTGGTTCAAATCTCTGGTAAATACCCTAGAATAGATAATGTGTCAAAAGTCTACCTTTGGTACTGTAAGCTAGGTCATATCAATAAGAACAGGATAAACAGGTTGGCTCAAGAAGAAATTTTTGAAGTTGGTGATTGTGAATCACTTCCAACCTATGAGTCCTGTCTTCTTGGAAAGATGACCAAGTCACCTTTTACTGAAAAAGATGAGAGAGCCAATGAACTCTTCTGGTACATTCTGATGTATGTAGACCCATGAGCTCAAGTGCAAGAGGTGGATATTTTTACTTCATAACCTTCACAGATGACCTATCGAGGTATGGGTATGTCTACTTAATGAAGCATAAGTCGGAGTCGTTTGAAATGTTCAAACTATTTCGAAATGAGGTAGAAAAATAAATTGGGAAGTGTATTAAAACTCTTCGATCTGATCGAGGAGGTGAATACCTTTCCAATGAGTTTCTGACATATCTTGGGGAGAATGGGATTCTCTCTCAGTGGACTCCTCTTGGAATACCACAGTATAATGGTGTGTCTGAAAGGAGGAATCGGACCTTGTTGGACATGGTTCGATCCATGATGGAGTTTGCTGGTCTGCCGATCTCTCTCTGGGGATTTATGCTCGAATTGGCTTGTTACCTTCTAAATAGGATTCCGAGTAAGTCTGTAACCAAAACGCCATATGAGATATGGATAGGATGTAAGCTAGTACTCTCGCACTTTAGGGTTTGGGGGTGTCTGGCTTATGTTAAACGTTTAATTATAGACAAGCTTAGACCTATGTCTGACAAGTGTTATTTCATAGGGTACCCAAAAGAGACCAAAGGGTATTATTTCTACCTAGCTGATGAGCAAAAAGTGTTTGTCAGTCTTAAGTTAATCTTTTTAAAAAAGGAGTTCCTTGGTGAAGGGACTGTTGCCTCTAAGATCGAACTTGAGGAAGTTCGGCAGGTGGAAAAACCGACACAAGTAGCTGAACCTGAACTGGTTTGGTTAGATCAGATCTGGAGCCCATTGTTCCTGCACTCTTAAGGCGATCTGATAGAGTACCACGCCAACTGGATAGATACTATGGTTTCTTGATCCGGGACGGCGATCCTGTCGAACTTGATGAAAATGATGAGGATCCGATCACCTACATGGATGCAATGTAGAGATCTGACTCTGAGAAATGGCTAGAGGCCATGAAATCCGAAATAGAGTCCATGAAGGTCAATGATGTGTGGACATTGGTTGACCCACCCAAAGGAGTAAAACCCATAGGGTGTAAGTGGGTCTTCAAGAGGAAGAGAGGCACAGACGGAAAGGTGGAAACCTATAAAGCCCATCTGGTTGTCAAGGGATATCGTCAACATTATGGTATAGACTATGACGAGACATTTTCTCCTGTGGCAATGCTCAAATCCATTCGGATTATGCTTGCGATAGCTGCCCATCTGGACTATGAAATCTGGCAGATGGATGTGAAGACAGCTTTCCTAAATGGAGAGCTGAATGAAGAGGTGTATATAATACAACCTGAAGGATTCACGTCCACAGATGAGTCTAAGGTGTGCAGGCTACAGAGGTCCATTTATGGATTTAAGCAGGCATCCCAGAGTTAAAACATATGTTTTGATAGGACGATCAAGACGTATGGCTTCATTAAGAACGGAGAAGAGCCTTGCATTCATAAGTGGGCTAATGGTCCAGTAGTGGTATTTCTTGTATTGTATGTGGATGATATTATCTTAATCGGAAATGATGTCCCTGCATTACAGGGAATAAAGATTTGGCTGTCATCATAGTTCTCCATGAAGGATCTGGGAGAAGCTTCCTACATCCTAGAGAAGAAGATCTATAGGGATAGATCTAAAAGATTGCTTGGCCTATCCCAGTCCACGTACATTAATACTATGCTGAAGAGGTTCAGCATGGAGAATTCCAAGAAAGGCTATCTACCGATAGGCCATGGAATTTCTCTCTCGAAGAGGGATTGTCCGACAACACCTCAAGAGAGAGAGCGTATGGGTAGAATTTTATATGCTTCGACAGTGGGATCTATCATATATGCCATGACATGTACACGACCAGATGTGGAATACTCACTAGGGGTAGTGAGTAGATACCAATCTGATCCAGGAGAGAATCACTGAAAGATTGTTAAAACCATCCTGATATTGGGAAATGTGTCCCAAAAAGCCAATCGTCAAGCTATTGACGGTTGAGCAACCAAGTATTGTAATTGATTTGTTAATAAATAAAATATATTTGGCATCTTCATCATAAGCTTTCATCTTCTAATGAACTTCGTTGTTATGATGAAGTCCTTAGGACTATTTAGGTTCGATAAAGAGAGGATTTATCGATTAGTCCTTAAAACTGTTCACGACCAAATGATAGGCGTTAATAAGGACGACAGCTTCTATCGAGCATAGGTCGCTGTAGGCCATATGGGTTGGTTGTCCTCTTAACCAAAGAGTGTGGAGACACTGGTATGGCATACAGGTGAGATGTAAGGGTATATCGTCATTGAACGTGACCAACTCCAGAGTATTCTACTGTCGAGAATATCTCTGATGGGATATAGGTATAAGTGTCCCTTAGACCTGAGATCGCCTCAGTGACTTGCAAGCAACTCACTGTGCTTTGGTACTGGACTAACTGAATTTCTAATTCAGGGATGGAAGGCTTCTGGGCACAGTCAAGTACTTGCGAAGTCAGAGCGTGATCGAGATGGGATTGACCACTCCAAGAGTTGGAGAAGAATGAGTCGCTGTATTTCAATTTAGCAAAACCTTGGCCAGGGTAATCCATCAGATGGATTTGATATTTTGAAATACAACATGGACAACCTGATCAGAGTTGACAGTTGAGCTCTGGGGTGTCCTATGATCATTTTGGTCAAGGGGATGAATTATATGAAAACTATATCCGCATGGGTTCTAAGGATGTTGTTCTACACATTCGACCTATCTGGTCATCGGGTACCATTGCTAGATGGTCACTTCGATTGGTATAAGAATTTATTCCTATGCTACCGGCTTAGGTTCGGACCTATGAGGTCACACACATTAGAGTTTATGATCCGATCAGATGGTTGATCAACGATTAAGAATCGTTCTAGGGTTAAATGATCAATACGATTGACATTTAACCCAGTGCAAGTGTTGCAGGAGGAACTATTAGCAATTCGATTGCTGATTGGCTTAATTTGATTAAGCCAATGGGCTGAGATTAAGTCTAATTAAATATGATTTAATTAGATTTGGTTTGGACTTGATTGGATCAAGTCCAATTGATTTATTGGATAAGCCAAGTGCAAGGAAAAACTAGTCCTAGTTCAACTAGGACTTGGGTCAATCTAATTTCTAATTTGATTAGAAAATTAAATCAGATTTAAATATAATTTAATCTGATTAAATTAGGTTCTTAATTAGATTAAGACCTATTTTAATTGGGTTGATCTAATTTTGATTTGGTTTGGGAAACCAAATTAAAACAAGTCATAAGACAGAATCCTAGTAAGACTATGATTCCACCTTGCGCCACATAAGCCTTCTCCACACCCTCTCTCTTATTCAACGCCAATCTCCACTTATTTTGTGCGATAAAAGCCCTCTCTCAGATCTCTCCCACGTTCACAAAAGGTCTCCTCTCTTCTTTCTTACATGGAAGGTGGTTTGGATCAAATCTAAAAGGAATAAGTTTGGATTTCGAATTCTATGAGATAGAGTTTTAGAAATCCAAAACTCTTTCAATTTTGCACCGAATTTATCCAATTTTTTTTTGGAATTTTTATAGCTTTTAGGGTATACATTGTATACCCTTTTATGATAATCCATGTACAAAAATATGAAGGAGGTGCTCAAGAGTTGGGCGTCCCTTAACTTGCCATGTTTGGATAAGCCTTGACTAGGTGTTTGACCTAGATAAGGACTCTATCATATCTCTCTATATAAGATGAGTTTCCTTATGAAATTTTAGGAGAAATTAGAGATTTGAGAGACCTTTGTTCCATCCAAAAATTAAAGAGAAATACCTTTGGGTCGTGGAGATATATAAGATGCAAGTTTGGGTGTCTAGAGAGAAAAATGTGAAGAAGAAGAGGGTCTTCTTCTTGGTTTTTTGTTTTCATATCTTTCCTCCCTTCATCTTGAGTTTCCTGAGAGTGTCTCAGATCTGAAACTCCTCCTTTTACTTTCCATCTTTGGAAGAGTCCAAATCAAGAAGAAGGAGGCACCTGATCAACCATCAAAGAAGGATCAGCGCAGTACTAGCATACTGTGCTGATTTCCTGAAGCAGGACTTCTGATCGAGATTCGTGGGCTCGTGTGGATGACTCCTAGAGGCCGGACGTGTGTGCAGCTTGGAACATCATCCTCAAGCCTAGATCAATAAGGTTAGAACGTCTGACTTGCAAGGTAATAGATCTGATCTATTGTTTGATACATACATTAGATGTAGTATAGAAACATGTTGATATGATCAACATGTAGTTCATGCTATATTTATATATTTTAATTTTTGATTTAATGCTATGTAATAATCATGTAATAGGATCTTAGATCTAAGGATTTTCTGATCTTAGAAAATAAATTTTGATTTATTTTAGTCTTCCGCTGTATGATCTTGAAAAAGTTTCAAGATCTAACCCTCTTTTTCAAGATCTAACCCTGAAACCCTAGATCTGGTTCCTACAATTGGTATCAGAGCCTAGGTTCTTTATTACATGATTATTTATACATACTTAGATTATTTTTTAGATTAGATCTAATTTATAATCTGATTATTAAATCTAAAATTAAAATTTTAGATCAATCACAAACTGCAAGGTTGTCCTGCTATAAGGTTTACCCCTTACAGTGCAAAGGTTATCCTAGTTTGTGTAGATCTATCTTTAATCATAAATTTATTAGATATGATCTAGATTAAATTTATAATTTATTAGATTTAAAAGATGTTTAAATCTGAAATAAAATCTCTTTGTTAATAATTTTTGTGCAAAGAAATTGTTTAAAGTTGAAATTGTTTCAATTACATGAACCTGTTTAGATTAGATCTAAAGTAGTTTCATGTTTATTTCACTTGCATCTTGATTATGAATCAAACATGCAATATGGTTGGTAGAATCATATTGTAAAATTGTTTTACAAATATGAAAATTATTTTTTGAAAAGCCGAACCCAACCCTCAGCCCAAAATTTAATTAAGAATTAAGAAGTTGTTTGATTAGGTTCTAGGATTGTGAATTGAAGAACCTAAGACACAAATCATAACACATTGGGTTAATGGGTTAGTGGAAATTAGGTCCATTAATTGGGTTAGATTTATGGTTAGATTAAAGATGGACTTAATTAGAGAATTGACTAAATCTAATCAATTGTTGTCTTAGATTAGGTCAAAGATTCTCTAGATCAATTACAATAGTTGTAGTTGGTCAAGTCTATGTCTTTAACGAGAACCAAATGGACTTGATTCTTGGCTAAGCGGTCTAGCACGAACTGTTAGGTTGATCTAATCGAAACTAATTAAACCAGTTGGTGTCTAAGATAAACCAGACCGGTGGTTTTTAATTGGGAGCCCACTTACCTGGCCATTTCTGATGGTGTCTAAGGCAAGCTTTGGCAGACCCTCCCACTGATCGAACTTACCTGGCCTCTTGGTGAAATTATGTTTTGATCGGATCACTTGACTATTCGAGCTGACCCATGTTAGCTAGGTAAATCAGTGTGACTGATTTAGGTGCTCCTAGACCAGCCCTGGTCTCCCTTAAGCTGACTTGGTGAAGCTAGTGGGAGGATCATGATAAGCTGGTTCATCTGACTTCATCCTCTATATTATTTAAATCCTCTAAAATTATTAGGTCCTTAAAATGATAAAGTTATGGAGATAACTGAGTCATAGCCTCCCATTAAGGTGTTTGATAATGAGTCCATTAACTCAATAATCATTGCAGACCCAAAGGCCTGGTGCTTGTTGACCAATGGAATTATCACTCATCATATGATGACTTGAAAGTGTCTCTCTAATGGTGGTTAGGTGAGCCAACCAAAGTTGGGCTTAATCATTCGTTGGTTAGATACACCAAGTATGATCATGTTAATGGTTGGACCTAACCGGATCCTTACAGTGGAGGCCAAAGCCTACTGATTAGGTTTCTGGGGCAAAATTAAAATTACTAAAAATTATTTAGAAAAATAATTGGTTATGAACCTACCCTTAAATGTACATGGGTTGGCCAACCAAAGTTGGGCTTGTGTGCAATCTAAGTGGATTTTAGTACCCGCTAAGGAATTAGGATAATTCCTCGAATTGAAGGTAGAGGCTACCAATTCGAATAAAATAGTGGGAGAAACCTTTTGATTAAAGTCCAAATCTTTAGGTTTAATGAATCAATTACTAATTAGGTTATGGTTCTCCTTTATGCAAATATGGCCACTTTCCTATCGCTCCGATCATTGTTGGACAATGATAAGTTGGTGGGACCCAACTTCGGTAGCTGGTACCGAAAGTTGAAGATAGTCCTGGAGCATGAACGGATCCTATATGTGATAATGGATCCTGCACCTGAGGAGCCAGCTGCCAATGCACGTGGAACAGTCAGAGATACTTATCAGAAGTGGCTCAGTGACCGGACCATGGTGCGCTGTATCATGCTGGCTGTCATGAGCGACGAGTTCAGTCGCAGATTCGAGACGGCTCAGCCAAAGGACATGCTTCAAGTGTTGGAGGATGCCTTTGGCACACCCGATGACGTAGAGAGCACAAGACTAGTTGTGCCATCTTCAATGCCAAAATGCGAGATGGTGTCTCAGTCACTGATCATGTATTGTACATGATCGAGCTGATGGAATGATTGAGCAAGCTCGGCTTTCCCTTGCATGAGCAGCTTGGGAAAGATGCAATACTGAACTCGTTGCCCAAGTCTTATCTCCCATTCCTCACTCATTATAGAATGACAAAGCCTGAAGAGAACTACCACGGGTTACTGGGGTTGCTTCAGAACTTTGAGAAGGATCACCAACTCCTCAAGGAGTCGGTGAACTCAGTGGGAGGTTCGTCTTCTGGTTCTCGACCTTTTGAGAAAGGGAAGAAGAACAAGAAGAAGAAAGTAAAGAAGGTGCAAGTTCAGGCTAGGACATCAGTGCAGAGCCAGACCAAAAAGGTCAAGCCTGATAAGAGTCTATTCTACTGGCAAGCACCCTAGATTAGATAGTGTGTCAGATATCTACTTATGGCACTGTAGGCTAGGTCATATAAACAAGAACAGAATAAACAGGTTGACTCAAGAGGGAATCCTCGAAGTTAGTGATTGTGAATCACTTCCAACCTGTGAGTCCTGTCTTCTTGGTAAAATGACCAAGTCACCTTTTACTGGAAAAGGTGAGAGAGCTACTGAGCTCTTGAGCCTAGTACATACTGATGTATGTGGGCCCATGAGCACCAGTGCTAGAGGTGGATATTTCTACTTCATAACTTTCACGGATGACCTATCCCAATATGGATATGTCTACCTGATGAAACATAAGTCGGATTCATTTGAAATGTTCAAACGATTCTGAAGTGAAGTAAAAAAATAAATTGGAAAGAGTATTAAAACTCTTCGATCTGATCGAGGAGGAGAATACCTTTCTAGTGAGTTTCTCACATATCTAGGAGAGAATGGGATTCTCTCCCAATGGACTCCTCCAGGAACACCACAGTATAATGGTGTGTTTGAAAGGAGGAATCGGACTTTGTTAGACATGGTCCGATCCATGATGGGTTTTTGCTAGCTTGCTGATATCCTTCCTGGGATATGCACTTGAATCGGCCTGTTATTTGTTAAATAAGATTCCAAGTAAGTCTGTAATTAAGACTCCATATAAGATATGGACAGGGCGTAAGCCAGTACTTTCATACCTTAGGGTCTGGGGGTGCCCGGCCTATGTCAAACGATTAGTCACAGACAAACTTGGACCTAGGTCTGACAAATGCTCATTCATAGGGTACCCCAAAGAGACAAAAAGATATTTTTTCTACCATGTTGATGAACAAAAGGTGTTCGTCAGCCTTAAGGTAATCTTTTTAGAAAAGGAGTTCCTTGGTGAAGGAACCGTTGCCTCTAAGGTTGAACTTGATGAAGTTCAACAGGTAGAAGGACCGACACCAATAGCTGAACCTGAGTCGGATATGATTAGATCACATCCGGAGCCCAATATACCTGCACCATTAAGGCGATCCGGTAGAGTACCGCATCAGCCGGACAGATACTACGGTTTCTTGGTCCGAGACGGTGATCCCATCGAACTTGATCAGAATAATGAGGATTCGATCACCTATATGGATGCTATGTAGAGACCTGATTCCGAGAAATGGCTTGAAGCCATGAAATCCGAAATGGAGTCTATGAAGGTCAACGATGTATGGACATTGGTTGACCCACCTGAAGGGGTTAAACCCATTGGGTGTAAATGGGTCTTCAAAAGGAAGAGGGGCACAGACGGAAAGGTGGAGACCTATAAAGCCCGTCTGGTTGCCAAGGGGTATCGTCAACGTTATGGTATTGACTATGACGAGATGATTTCCCCTGTGGCAATGCTCAAATCTATTCGGATAATGCTTGCAATAGCTGCCCATCTGGATTATGAGATCTGGCAGATGGATGTAAAGACAGCTTTCCTGAATGGAGAGCTGACTGAAGAGGTGTATATGATACAACCTGAAGGGTTTACATCCACAGATGAGTCCAAGGTGTGCAAGCTTCAGAGATCCATTTACGGACTGAAGCAAGCTTCTCGGAGTTGGAACATGCATTTTGATAAGGTGATCAAAACGTATGGCTTCATTAAGAATGGAGAAGAGCCCTGCATCTATAAATGGGCAAATGGTCCAGTTGTGGTATTCCTTATCTTGTACGTGGATGACATTCTCTTAATCGGGAATGACATCCCTGCACTACAGGGAATAAAAGTTTGGTTGTCATCATAGTTCTCCATGAAGGACTTGGGTGAAGCATCTTACATCCTAGGGATGAAGATCTATAGGGATAGATCTAAAAGGATGCTTGGGTTATCCCAGTCCATGTACATAGACACTGTGCTGAAGAGGTTCAGCATGGAGAATTCTAAGAAGGGCTATCTACCGATAGGCCAAGGAATTTCTCTCTCTAAGAAGGATTGTCCGACAACTCTTGAAGAGAGAGAGCGTATGAGTAGAGTCCCATATGCTTCAACCGTGGGATCTATCATGTACGCCATGACATGTACAAGACCAGATGTGGCATACTCACTAGGAGTAGTGAGTAGATACCAATCTGATCCTGGAGAAAATCACTGGAAAGTGGTTAAAGCCATCCTTAAGTATTTGAGAAATACTAAGGACCAATGGTTGGTTTATGGCGAGTCAGATCTGAAACTTGTGGGGTTCACAGACTCCAGCTTCCAATCTGACCATGATGACAGCAGGAGCGTGTCGGGTTATATCTTTACTCTGAATGGTGGAGCCATCTGCTGGAAGAGTTCCAAGCAGCATACTGTGGCAGACTCTGTTTGTGAAGCAGAGTACATCGCAGCATCGAATGCCGCGAAAGAAGCTGTGTGGCTGAGAAAATCCATCACTGAGCTCGGAGTAGCACCCTCCCTCGATGGTCCAGTCCTGCTCTACTGCGACAACACTGGTGCCATAGCTCAGGTGAAGGAACCCAAAGCACATCAACGGACGAAGCACATCTTGTGCCGCTTCCACCTGGTCCGAGAGATCATGGATCGAGGTGACGTCGACCTTCAGAAGATCGACGGAAAGGAGAACCTAGCCGACCCCTTCACTAAAGCCCTGGCAATAAAGAAGTTCGACAACCACAAGTCGAAGATGGGTATTAGATACTGTGCGAGTGGCTTTAGGACAAGTGGGAGTTGTTGGGAAATATGTCTCAAAAAACCAATCGTCAAGCTGTTGACGGTTGAGCAACCAAGTATTGTAATTGATTTGTTAATAAATAAAATATATTTAGCATCTTCATCATAAGCTTTCATCTTCTAATGAACTCCGTTGTTATGATGAAGTCCTTAGGACTATTTAGGTTCGATAAAGAGAGGATTTATCGATTAGTCCTTAAAACTGTTCACGACCAAATGATAGGCTGTTAATAAGGACGACAGCTTCTATCGAGCATAGGTCGCTGTAGGTCATATGGGTTGGTTGTCCTCTTAACCAAAGAGTGTGGAGACACTGGTATGGCATACAGGTGAGATGTAAGGGTACATCATCATTGAACGTGACCAACTCCAGCGTATTCTACTGTCGAGAATATCTCTGATGGGATATAGGTATAAGTATCCCTTAGACCTGAGATCGCCTCAGTGACTTGCAAGCAACTCACTATGCTTTGGTACTGGACTAACTGAATTTCTAATTCAGGACGGAAAGCTTCTGGGCACAGTCAAATACTTGCGAAGTCAGAGTGTGATCGAGATGGGATTGACCACTCCAAGAGTTGGAGAAGAATGAGTCGCTGTATTTTAATTTAGCAAAACCTTGGCCAGGGTAATCCATCAGATGGATTTGATATTTGAAATACAATGTGACAACCTGATCAGAGTTGACAGTTGAGCTCTGGGTGTCCTATGATCATTTTGATCAAGGGGATGAATTATATGAAAACTATATCCGTATGGGTTCTAAGGATGTTGTTCTACACATTCGACCTATCCGATCATCGGGTACCATTGCTAGATGGTCATTTGATTGGTATAGAAATTTATTTCTATGCTACCGGCTTAGATTCGGACCTATGAGGTCACACACATTAGAGTTC